>NC_084647.1:22077493-22284993 GCF_019802595.1 Syngnathoides biaculeatus | reverse complement strand
GCACTTTGATGTTAAGGTCAACTTTCATTTTACATTGTGTACATCCATCCATCCATATAAATCCATCAGTCTGTATAAAGTCCCACAGATGAACACGAAATCAAATTCATTTTCAGGTTATTATGGGGGTGCTGGGAGTTGGGAACCTGTTATAGGATGCAGTTAAAAAAAGAAAAACTGCAAAGTCACCAGTCAGCTGTATTCTTGACTGTTATGCGAGTCTCTTCTTGGTTGTTCAGATACATTCCGTTCACAGGATCTGATAAGTTAGCAATATTGATTTTGTGTGGGCTGTCTCTTTTAACAGATCCCCCACAATCAACTTTGGAGGCGCTAGATTATTTGATGCAGTATGAGCAGATTAGAAAGATCATCCTGTGGGTTCCCTCTGATGAAGGCCCAGTGGAAATCTGAAATTAGATCACTCCAGTTGTTAATTATCAGTGGCAGTGCAATAAAGCCTCTGCATCGTCCCCGTGCAAGCAGCCATGTGAAGGCGATGCGGCCGATTCGTCGGGTGCGGCGCCGTCCGCGGGCTTGTCGGCGTCGAGGATACGGCAGCCGAGGAAAGCCGCGCTAATGGTTTATATATATCTCCTTCAAAGACACGAGGCGCCTGGTTGTGGGTTGTTGTGGTGGAACATTGCCGACCTATTTAAGTTCCAGCATTGCCTCTCATTGCCTGCCTGAAAGTTGGTGTGGGAATAATGGACAGCTGGGATAAAGAGGCCGCTGGCAGCCGCTGGTTTGAATTGGTCTGACCAATTCTGGATCCAAATTTACTCGCGCCAGCGGAGAGAGTACAGTACATTGCTCTTAGTGGAGACCTGCTGCTTATAATTGGCTGTATCAATTGTTTGAACCGTGAAGTGGTACCTTGGTTTAGGAGTTTAAGTTACGAGCCATCACTCGGAACTTTTTGTTTTTGTTTAGCTTTGAAACCAAAATGTTGGCTTATGACTCAAGTGACCTTTTTCTAACAATGGGTCATGAGAAAGTGATGACTGAGGAGTGGATGTCTGTTTTCCCCACCGTCAGCAAGTCGTGAGCAGTTTGACACAAAGCAAATGGTTCTTCAAAGAAGAGGGAAAGTATGCTTGCTTGCTTGTTTATCCTGGATGAAAATTACTGTAAATAAATAAAGAATTGACCAAACCATGTAACTTTCTATTATGAATTTCTGGTAGCTTAATGCTAACATATAATGCAAAACGTGGTAGACGTGGCCGAAGCGCGCATACTAGAAGATGCATCACAATGTCCATTGAAACGTGAAAGAATAATGCAAAAATGTCTTATTGTATGTTTTATTACCGTACAATACTGGAAAGTAGTATTTTTTTTTTCATCTTAAAACAGGAAAAACTGTTTTATGTAGGGGTGCAAATATAGTATTAAGGAGTGAGAGTGAATGTTTCTAGGATAAAGCTTACTGTAGGTTCACTGTAAAGTGAAACAAGAATTGTACCTATTGAATGCTTTGTTTTTGTTCGCAAAAATTGCTAATTCAAAACTGACTCATTGAATAAAAAAAAAAAAAACACTATTGATGCGCTAGCGAAAATTAGCATTGAACTCGCCGCACTTATATCCCTCAAAATAACTAATATAGGTACGCAAACACTGTATAAACACATACAAACAGGCAGCATAATAATCTTTGTCTTATCTTCTTGAATAATTGAAAAAAGTATCAGCCTATCAGGCTAAATTTAGGCAAGTGGCGTGGTGTACCCTGAACTGGTCGTCAGTGTGACTGGTACAGGTTTTGTATTTTCCAATTTAATTAGGTTTTATTTAGTTTTTTTTTTTCGCTAACTCTGTTAGCTCTAATTATGCTTTAGCGCAGGTTTATTTTTGTAAATTTTTTTTCAAAAATGCTTTGTCCCAGTTACTGACAATTTTTTTTGCGATTACTTGATTGTTCCCAGTTATGCCCTCTGGCTTGGACACCCAATTGCAGAGCACATGTGGAAAAACAGCCATTCACATTCACACCTAATGATGTAAACATGATATATAATTCTGCAATTATTTCAGTGATGCGAGATGGAGTGGTCTTTCAAATGACTATTAAATAATAGATGACATTTAAAAGTAGATTGCCCACCACTGACTTATTTTGTAGCATAGAAGATCTTGCATTAGATTCCCAAATTTGCACACTCGAGCAAAGTTGGGCTACAATAGCAGGCTTTGTTTTCCCACATAAACACCTCCATCCCCAGTGTGCGCTATTTGCATGTGATCAAAGCATCAGCCCACTTTCCCCATGCTCTTCCTCAAACTCGACACACTCTCTGCCACCCGCCCAACCCCCACCTTTCTCTCTATTCCCAGTTTGTCTGTCTTGTTTCATGTTTGCGTCAGCTCTGCGGGCATTGTGTTAAATGTGTTTGCTTGTCATAAAGAGCTACGCGACATGCCAGGTGACACCGGTCATCACACTTCACACGTACACCCACGCGCATGCACACACGTGTGTTACATACCACCGCTGCCACTTCTGCATTATCACACTTGCAAATAAATTTTACACAAAAAGTGAAGGACAAAGCACGGACAGGCCAATATATTCAACGGCGGAGTGAATAATGTGATCATAACGAGGCGCTGGTGATGAAGATGGAGGCAATAATGTTTCAAATGACTTCATGTTGCTGCGCTATAAATAGTTGGTGTAAATAGTTGCACTTGTGGTTATACAGAATTAATGCTCTATGACAAAAAATCTGTCGTATTCCCTCCAATAGATGCTGCGCCATAATTACTTGCCGGGTGATTCATTGACTTAAGACAAAGGCCTCGCTCAAATAGGCACAACCCTTTTCTGCATCCATTCATTTCCACACGTGGACGCAAAATAGCAAACTGCTGAGCCCATTTGAACTCAATTCCTAACCAAAACAGCAGCACTACACCTTACTTGGTCTTTTTTTTTTTTTTAACATAGTTTAAAAATTCTTTTACAATAAATCCTACTTTTATACAGTGGTTCTGAATTCATCAACTAAATATTTTTGGGGTTCCTCCTCTATCGTGCTGACATTTCTAGTATTCTATTTATATCTGTGTATTGGTGATAGTGCTCTAAAATCACCCCGTCATCCTTTCTCCAGTCGGATACGCTGTCTGACGCCATGGCGATGCCACTCCCGAGATGAAAATTTTAAAATTCGAGGCGCTGCTATGACAAATTCCGACCTTGACCATCTCCATGCCCTCGCAGCACACACATAATGAATAGGTTAGTTGACGGCGTGCTGCGCCCTGCTCACTGCAGTGTCAAAAGGTCTTTATGGACGACCGCACACACTTGTCTTCCACCCAACCCCTGAGACTGATTCAAGAACCGTTGGGGTTGATATCGTACTCTGGTTAAGAACCACTGGGCTGATATAGTTTTTTTTGTTTTTGTTTTTTGTTATGAGACATCACCTGATGAATTGAAATGACGAGCAAGTTTGAATTACAGACAATTACCCGCTGCAGCTCAAGTGAAGTGGAAGATGCGTCAATGAAGGTACTGTAAGGTAAATTAAGGTACCCTCGCACATGGGCAAGAAGAGCCACGAGCAAGAGACTCAAATATAAAATGAGAACACTCTCAAGGAGCAGCACCGAAATAACCCTCTTTCTCGACTTTTTGACTTAAATACGCATTCTAAAATGTCCCATGTCATTATAGGGTTCTATTTTTCATTTATTTCGTACATAATACAGGCAAAATCTGATGGAGACTATCCCAGCTGTTTTATAACATGCCAACACCACACAGAAGAAACCCGGGTTCTCTGAATTGTGAGGCCGTTGTGCTAACCATTCGCCCACCGTTGCCGCCTTTGTGGAAATACAATATATTAATTTGCACACTGGACAGCAATTACCCGTGTGACGGTCTGAGCACTCCCCCGTGCTGAAAAGTCTCCTTGTAATGAATGTGTTTCCATTACTAACAGGGAAACTCTGGGTGCGTAGCAAACGCTTACTGGGAAAATCTCCTGGTTTCATAGTTCCCCTTCTTCTACATAGAGCAAGCTAACATACATACATACATAGCGAACATGAACACTCGGCGATGAGTTGTTGAATAGCACGTGTTGAAGCATGGATGGGGATGTTTCAGACTAGCAAGAAGTTTACAAAATATACGCGCATGCGCATTACTCACAAAGAGACTTTTTAGCACCGGCAGCGCTCAGAATGTTACATTGGCACGTCTCAGTCCTGTGATTGACAGGTGATCAGTTTAGGGTGTACCCCGCCTCTCGCCCTGAAAAGGACAGTAGAGAACAATGATTCTCTAAGTGAAGTAGCTAGTAATACCTGATATTCCTCTACATGAAAAAAAAAATAGGTGTTGAAACTGTGCATGATGTTATTGTGGCTTAATTTTTTTGTTTAGCTAGTAAAGTACAGTTCAGTTGTCTTTAACTTTATTTTTGTTCAAACATTAATTTAGATATACTGTAATTTGTATTTAAGTTTGTAGTACACCATACATTTCATTCAGAATTATTGTCTCCCCCCCAATATTTTAGTGTTGGTGCACAAACTTTGCAGGTTGCATTAATTTAGGAATATAACCTATGCCTTGTTTTGATTTATATAGGCCGACTATGCTACTGTTTCAATGTTGCTAATCATTGTGGTCATTTTTATTTATGCTGCACACGCACAAACGATCGAGACCCATTGCTGCAGTGCATGGATGCATAGAAAGTGACTTAAATTGAAGGGGTCATGTACAGTTGTTGATTTAAAAGTTTTTAAAAAATGTATTTATGCCACATCAGATCTGCCCCCCAAGCTGTTACAGTGATGCTAATACCATTTATATAATGTTGAGTGTGTATGTGCGTTTGTTGATATTCTTGAGTATGTCCGACAATGCTGCAAGTATTGTGAGGTTGTGTGCACGCAGTTGTGTTTTTGTGCATGGGTCTGTGTGTTTTTCAGGGCTTGAGGTGGGGGGGGGGGGCAAGGAGAATCAATTTAAAACACAATCAAAAGTTAAGAGGGATTAAAGCTAGTGTGCCCGAGATAGTTGAAAATAGCTGCAGAGCTTATACTAATGTAATCCAATTTAAAGGCGCCTTCCCCAAATATTTATTATTGAGACGCCATCTGTTTTGAAGCCTGTAGGGTCAGCCCAACATGCCGTTTGACACCGAGCAGGCTATTTTGTTGTCCTACATTCCTCCTCCCTTCCGTCCCCTCTGTCAAAATCTTCCAGAATAACCGATTCTCTCTGTCGTCGACTTTGTTTGTTCCCCTTGGCAAATCTGGAGCGACTTTGCAGGTCGGTGAAAGTGAAATTTTTAAGGTCACCCTGATTTCGGTGCCGCTTTGGTCGAAGATTAGAACAAGGGGAAAGGAATGGGATGCTTGAATAATGCATTATCGCGTTGTTTGTTCCTGCGTGGCGTTGCCTTTACGGGGTCATCCGAAGACTCGCTTGGAACTTTTATGACATACTTTCACACGCAAATGCTGCCTTCATAAGGCAATAGGCGGCTTCTCTTCAAATACAGAAACCGGGCAGAGATGTTAGACCTTCACATTACATGGTTGCTCGTCATAGACAGGAGAAGTTGTCGCACGCACGCAGACCCCCAACCCCAACCCCACGTAGAAGTACAATTGATGCCTGTCAACATTCATGTGTTTGGGAGATTTCGTCATGGTGAGATGGAACAAAGTTTTCAAGGTTGAACTTTTTAACTGTAATTCTAAAAGGTATGTTTGGCACAAACACAACTTTGCTCATCACAAAAGAACATTCTTTCATTCTTTGAGCTTGTTTTTCTTCAGCTGGAACTGCTGGCCTTGGAAACAGTGGAGGGAATTATAAATAGTTCCAAATAGTTGTATGGTACCACAAAACTTTCAAGTTAAATGTGGAAAAATTACAGGAAAATCATAGTACAACATCGTAGATGTAAATGTTTTTTTTTTTTGTTTTTTTTTTTTGGGGGGGGGGGTGTTAATCAGACATTTCACATCGTGGCTGGTGTGTCCTGGGGCACATTTAAGGAGTTTGAATCCGATTGGTTATTTCGGAAAGTGCAAAGTTTAGACGATTTGTGCTACCACATTGACTTCTTCTTCTTCTTGTTTTCCTTTCGGCTTGTCCCATTAGGGGTCGTCATAGCGTGTCATCTCAGATGAAGCGTATTTGTTTGGCACTGTTTTATGCTGGATGCCCTTCCTCAAGCAACCCCTGTGCATTTAGCCAGGGAGAGAAGCTGACAGCACCTGGTATTCCCAGGCGGTCTCCCATCCAAGTACAAACCAGGGCTAAATCCGCTTAGCTTCCGAGGTCTGACGAGATCGGGCGTTCTCAGGGTAGCATGGCCGTAAACCTACCACATTGACTCTTTTTCGTTTTTACTTTTTCTTGTAAATCTATTTTTCCAGTTGAGTTGTACAGGTTAGAATCTGCACTGATGGTGATGATGCATGACTGGGAGGAGTGTCTCCTCACATAAATTGCTGTGCACATCTCATTTTGTTGTTTACATATGGTTTGTCATCTTTTATCAAAGCCATATTCTGCACTTGGCAGGTGACGAGTCCATAATGTACCACTGAATTTCCCCAAAGTCAGTTGTGGTAGACTCGTGCCCTCCCATCACCCTAAGGAGGACATTTCTGTAGGAAGAGGATGGATGGGTAACCTACTCATATTGTACTGAGCTGCCAGGTGAAAAACTGACATTGGAGAACTCACTCAGTCTCTTGTGTGGAGAAGGACCGACATGATGGGAGGAAGAGGAGAAGGCTTGGAAGCAGAGATTACTGCATGAGATAGAGCAGGGCCGCTTAAAGAAGATCACTTTATCTTCACATAGGACTTTACATGGCTCCCTCAGGGCTTTTGACTGAGCCGCGCACTTTTATCCTTCGCTTCATCTTGTGCGCACACGGGGAGGGAGAGGGACAAAGACGCGCATGCATGACACAATGACATACCTTTTTATTTTGGAAACTAATAAGACCTGCACCCTCCTCATCTTAAAGCCATTTATTTGATCCTACCCGTGTAATCGTGTCGCTTTAATGATGATGTGATCTTAATTTCCTCATCAGCCCCCCTGTGGTAGCATATGAATGTGCTGCCTCCCTTAGACAATTTGTTGTATTGCATCAGGCTCCGATTTTAAAATAAGGGCAATTTGACAACCATTTATAAATGATTATACTGGGTCATTCCAGAATTGGAGAAAATGCAGACAGACATTTTCTAAAAAAAAAAAAAAAAAAAAAAACTTTATTGAATAAAATTTTATTCCTCCCCCTTCTTCCCTGAGGAAAAACTGCTAATAATAACCATCATGTAATCTGATCTGTCTAGCTCAACCATGAATGGTACAATTTATTTTGAGACTGTATTTTTCAAATACATTATACATACATGCAGTTGTTTTAGTACACTTCCTGCCTGTTTTATGGCTCACTGACAACTTCAGAGCAACTGCACTCGACTGAAAGCGTACCGGTTTATACCTGCTCTCATCCCGGGCTCTGGCAGTTACCGAGACTGAAAAAAAGGGAGGGGGTGGCCCGCACTGACCAGGCTGGTGTTCAGCATTAAATTCACTGAAAGAAGAAGGGGCGAAGGACACACCTGTGACTGTCCTAGAGAATAAATATTTAATTTTGGTCATTGCATACCAGTTGCTTATTATTCAAAATGACTTGACACCCCTTTAAGTCAAATTTAAGGCACAATTCTCAAAATCTGTTATTCAGAAAAGGTTGACAAAGCTTATCGAGTTGACATACTGACAGATCATGGCATGTACATTGATAAGTATTTGAACACCCTGCTGTATTGCAAGTTCTCCCACTTAGAATTCATGGAGGGGTCTGAAATTTTCATCGTAGGTGCATGTCCACTGTAAGGAGATAATCTAAAGAAAAATCCAGAAATCACAATGTATGTTTTTTTTTTTTTTTTTTTTTTTTTTTTTTTTAATTTGTGTGATACAGCTGCAAATAAGTATTTCAACACTTGAGAAACCCAATCTTAATATTTGGTACAGTAGCCTTTGTTTACAATTACAGAGGTCAAAAGTTTCCTGTAGTTGTTCACTAGGTTGGTACACACTGCAGGAGGGATTTTGGCCCACTCCTCCACACAGATTTTCTCTAGCTCAGACAGGTTTCTGGGCTGTCGCTGAGAAACACGGAGTTTCAGCTCCCGCCAAAGATTTTCTATTGGGTTTAGGTCTGGAGACTGGCTAGGCCATGCCAGAACCTTGATATGCTTCCTACGGAGGCACTCCTCGGTTTTCTTGGCTGTGTGCTTCGGGTCATTGTCATGTTGAAAGACCCAGCCACGAGCCATCTTCAATGCTTTGACTGAGGGAAAGAGGTTGTTTCCCAAAATCTCACAATACATAGCCACAGATATCCTGTCCAATGTGCAGAAAAACACCCCCAAAGCATGATGCTACCACCCCCACGCTTCACAATAGGGATGGTGTTCTTGGGATGGAACTCATTCGTCTTCCTCCAAACACGATTAGTGGAATTATGACCAAAAAGTTCCATTGTGGTCTCATCTGACCACAAAACCTTCTCCCATGACTCGTCTGTCATCCAAATGGGCCTTGACATGTGCTGGTTTAAGCAGGGGAACCTTCCGTGCCATGCATGATTTCAAACTATGACGTCTTAGTGTATTACCAACAGTTACCTTGGAAACGGTGCCAGTTCTTTTCAGGTCATTAACCAAGTCCTGTTGTGTAGTCCTGGGCTGATTCCTCACCTTTCTAAGGATCTTTGAGACCCCACGAGGTGATATCTTGCATGGGGCTTCACTTCAATTGAGATTGACCGTCATGTTTAGCTTCTTCCATTTTCTAATGATTGCTCCAAGAGTGGACGTTTTTTCACCAAGCTGTTAGGCAATTTCTCCATAGCCCTTTCCAGGCATGTGGAGTTGTACAATTTTGTTTCTGGTGTCTTTGGACAGCTCTTTGGTCTTGGCCATGTTACAAGTTTGAGTCTTACTGATTGTATGGGGTGGACAGGTGTCTTTATGCAGCTAACGACCAGACACAAGTGCATCTGAGCCAGGATAATACATGAAGTGGAGGTGGACTTTTAAAGGCGGACGAACAGGTCTTTGGGGGTCAGAATTCTAGCTGATAGACAGGCGTTCAAATACTTATTTGCAGCTGTATCACACAAATAAATCATTGGGATTTCTGGATTTTTCTTTTTAGATTATCTCTCACAGTGGAGATGTACCTACGCTGAAAATTTCACCCCCCCCCCCATGATTTTTAAGTGTGAGAACTTGCAATATAGCAGGGTGTTCAAATACTTATTTTCTTCACTGTGTTTAGAATATTTCTAGTGTTCATGAAATAACACATTTTGTCTTCTATTCACATGGATCACACTGAGCTTGCAGTTCCTTTCAATGCCAGTGGGTGGCACCTTGCATCCATGTGTCAGGAGTTCACAAGAAGCTGGTAATTAGCATAAAGTCCATTTGACATCTCCTTGGCGTTTTTGCTTGGCCAGCATTGGTGGCCCCTTTGGGGACTCCAGACTTCAATGGTAGTTGTTAATTGGTCATACCTTGGGGCACCATCTGAGAATGCAGTTTATAGAGTCCTCGGAAGTCTGAGTCACCTCAGTTGGCAATCCTACGTTTGCTATAGTGACAAAGTAGCTATGCAAAGTTGAGAAATGTTTCTACAGAAATTCTGCCAAAATGAAAAGCGCCAATCCATTTAGCAAGAAACGTGACCACAGTGGACCACAGAAAATAATGTGGCGGGCCAGATTTTACCCACGGGCCATGAGTTTGACACTGAGATGTAAAGTTATGATTGCTCCCTGGTGCTTGTGTGCAGATGGCTTCTGGTCCGTCCACTTTGCCAGGAAATAAAAGAACTTTCAGCTCTTTACTCTTAAGTTTGGGAACCCTGTGCCCTAAATGATTGTTTACTTTGAAGAGAAGAATCCAATTAGCAGGAAGCCATTAAGCAGAACTTCCCCCTTGGGTTAAGTGGAAATTAGGACAAAGTTTTATGTCAGCTTCGTAGAATCGTATCTGAGTGGCGTTTAATGGCGAATTCCTCTTGAGCTGGAATTTCATCTTAGAGCGCCTCTGTCTGCTTTCATTCCAGATGGAAGCAGCCGTGGATTAAGTCAAGATTTTCCTCCTTTTCATAAACAAGTGAATGACACTAAACCTGCTCAATGAAGCAGACAACAGAGTATTATCCCTCCCCCCTTTATCATCATCACCCATCATCATACCATCAGACTTCAGCCCACCTGATCATCCGCCCTGATTGGTGCACTGGCTGCACAATGCTGATTAATCAAGATGAAATATTGCATCACATCAGACCAGACCTCGGATTCCAGACGCCCTCATTCCAAAAACCTTTTCCGGCCCTTTTTTTTTACCCCCCCCCCCCCCCCTTCAATTTTGTTGTTGTTGCGTAATGTTACAGCAGATCCAAGGCGGTTTATTGGTTAGCGCTCGCTGGTGCTGGAGATGAAATTGGAGCTGAAACAGGATTTGAGGAAAGGGGATGGTTTAAAAAAAAAAAAAAAAAATGTAACAGCGAAAAAAATGACAATTCCTCTGAACACCGAAGCTGCTCCACATTAAGAATAAAAAGGCCTGGGGGCAAGATGGCTGCGTAAGAGATGTAAATCTCAGGCGTGCAATTGATGCTTGAATGTGACCTCAGCAAACGCAGTATGGGAGGAATGTTAACATTTTTTAACATCTCCCTTTCCACATCACAGGTTTGCCTTTCTTTCTTTGAGTACACCAAAAGCGATGTGAAAAATTTAACCTGTAAAAAGATAATACATATACTGTGTTAAGATTTCAATGAAACTACAAATACTCTATTACAATCAATTATCCATTACAGAGGTACAATAGGGATGATTTCATAGAGGGATATCGTGAACACATTCATTTTTAAAAACCAAATCCACACCAAATAAAACAAAAAAAGGAAACACTTGGTTTTGCCCCCATTTTTTTCTGAGTGAGCCCAACTCAAAGATTTGACTTTTTCTAATATTGTTCCCAAAACTTAAAAAAAAAAATTGTAAGCGCTTTTCCTTAAGCAAGGTAATCCATCCACCACACAAATGTGCAGTTTTATTCAACTGGACTTTTGACTAATTATTTTAAAATATATTTTATTCTTAAATTGGATCAACATTAATTTTCAGTGTATTACATTTATCAAAATTGTTTGACACAATAATAAACTGTAGGATTTAAATATACAGTAGTCATATTTGGTTATATTCAGATGTTATGTTCGGTTTTTGCTTGTATTATAGTCACAATTGAATAGTGTTTCCAATTTGACATTTTTATTTTTTACTCGCTCTTTCCAAGGATGGCAGTTGGAGCTAGCATGATGTCTTGAATTCATGTGAAGCAAAGTGATTAGCTCATGTTAATTTTCGGTGACTCTGGTGTGTGCGCGCGTGCGTGGGCGCGTGCGTTGCATCATATCCATGTCCGACTGAGCTGTTTTCCCTCACGTGAGGTGAGAGGATTGAACCCGGGATTGTTCGGGGATTAGTCAACAGGATTTGGCAGATTGAGAAATTAAGGAAGAGGAGCGCCATTGAGGCAGAGGTCACTTTGCCCTCAGGAGCAGCAAGGAGGGGGTTGGAGGGGATGGGGGGTGGGTAAAAAAAAAAAACCTAAGTCACTGCAAGTGAACTTTTTGAGGTCAAAAAAACAACTTGTTCAAATGTGCGGATCCCCAGTCAGCGCAGCCCAGCCCAACCCAGCCAGCTCCAATCTCCTAATTCCCTTGCTTTGCACGATGGGAATGCCAGAACAGGAAAGACCCTCCCGGCTCAACAGATGTGAACGTTCCAGCTGTCTGTGGATCACGACGCTCTCCCGTTTTTCATTGACATTTTTTCTTTGGAGCACAAACCTCATCAAAGCTTTCTGGAGGACTTTTTTTTTTTTTTTTTTTTCCCTTTTTCCTCTTGGTCAATTTTGCCTCGCTAACATTCCAAACTGGAGACCCACTCGGACTCCGACTGCTGGGATCAGCTGATCCAGCTCCAGCTTTCTGGCTCTGGTGACTGGGGGCCTTGTGAGTTACTCCAGCAATTTTAAATGGAGTTTTTCTTAACACAATTTAACACAACAATAGTGGAGGTGCAGTAAATGCTCTGTTGGTGTCTATTCTTCTGCAAATTTAATTTATGCCATTTTTTTTTATAATCATATTTTTTGGGACATTTTTATTTTATCTACTTTTACAGACATTTATCACAGTTTAGACATCCTCACTTTAATTCATGCAAAGCTGATCACATTTGTTCGCTGATCTAACAGGATTAATACTCACCGGTCAATTCACTCCATTTAATGAGGTTGATTTGCAGGAGCTGTATTAAGAACTTTGTAAAAAAAAAAAAAAAAAATCCCAAATTGAAACGTTTTGAATCTCGTTAGATGGTTGTAACTAATAGTGACAGACGAGTAAAACGTGAAGCATTTACCCTAAACTTTACCTCACAGACTCCCTCTAGTGGAATGTGAAAATCACTGAATTAAATCTGTAAACTGCCTTTTTTTTTTTTTTTTAAATCCTCCACAGTGCATTTAAGTACAGTTCAATTGTATTTAACTGAAGTAAGGTTAATTTGTATACATAATATTTAGGCGCAACTTGAGCTTTTTTGTGTGTGCAATGCGTTTAAATTCAATGCAGTACTCCAACCCCCCCCACCCCCACACACACACATCGTATTTTAAACCCTAAATGTTAAAATTTGCATAATGGTAGTTTACAACAACATAAATTTTTTTTTTTTTTTTCAATAAAACCTTGGTGTATAATAGATATTCAAAACATCTCGTAATATGCTGTGCAGTTATACATCACTCCAAACAACAACCACAGTAATAATATAGTATATTACTATAATTATAATACAATAATTTAATACATCAAAGCGTTTACTTGGGAAATATTAAAAAATGAATGTCTGAATGAAAACTGAAAATTTTGATCTTTGTTTAGGCAATATTTTATGTAGGGGACTGGTACAGTATTGGGTTTCTTTAGAACGGTACAAAAGATTATGGCCAAATGAGTATCCCAATAGGCTGAGCAATATTAATGTTCATACCTGTACAGGTAAATATACTGCATGTGTGAATTTGATGATCACAGGTGACGACAGTCAAAAGTTGGAAATCCCGCGGGAGGAGATGGAGGTGGTCAAGGGCCAGATGGTGGTGCTGCAAGCGTGGTACAGTCCCAGTTCGGACATTTCCAAAAACACCGTCGTTTGGCAGTTCTTAACGGGCCACAAGCCCAAGCAGGTAAGGTTGAAAACGCGCACGTAAAAATGCCTCGTGTGTCATCAAAGGGTACGTTTGTAGTTGACCGCGTGCTGAACCCCACTGGAATTCACAATGATGATCATCTTTAGTGGGATTATAGAAGACACTGGGAATGGAGGTCATCGTAAAACTGTTCAAGGGGAATACACAAATATTGAGTAGGGATGATAAGATACAGGTGCAGAAGTTAAGCACTGGAAAATAAGTAGCTGTTGTAAGGACAAAAAATAACGTTAAACCACTTATCTTTCTTGTCGAAGTACAGATACCTGCATTTAATTTTTTTTTAAAAAAGTAAAATTAGATGTAGTGATTCAACACTTGTACTCACGTGAGTAGAAGTACAAAAGAACAATGAAATTTGCTTGATTATAAAAGTAAAAAGGAATTATACTGTCCATTATTTGCAAAAAAAACCTCTCTTGATAACTGTTAAAGAAAAACATTACTTCTTACTTTATTTATTTAACCAAGGACTAGCTAGTGTCTTTCAAAACAATGTGTTCCCATACTTTTGCTAACATTGTGACCTGACTAGTAAAACGTTTTAAAAAGTTGAGAAAAAAATATACCTTACTGGTATGTTGTTTTTTTTAAGAATGGATGTAAATTTTGAACCTTTATTTAATCTAATTAAATCCTTTTTCATTATTTATAATTCTTAAAATGGGGATTTTTAAATGTTTCAACACCATACTGACAAGACCATAAATCCACCCAACCATTTTCTGAACCGCTTATCCTCACAAGGGTCACGGTAGTGCTGGAGCCAATCCCGGCTGTCATTCGGCAGGGTAAACCCTGAAGTGGTCACCAGCCAATCACAGGGCACATAGAAACAAACACGCATTCTTACTCACAATCACACCTACGGGCAATTTGGAGTCTTCAATTGGAATGTGGGATGAAATTGGAGAAAACCCACGCAAACACAGGGAGAACATGCAAACTCATGGAGTTTTAACCTCGGTTCTCAGAACTGTGAGGCAGACAGTGTACCCAGTAACCCACTGTGCCGCTAATATTCAAACATAAATTGTGAATCAACACATAGACAATTAAAATACTCAGGTCTGTATTCATCATCCTCAGCAAAAATGACTAATATTACTGCAGTTTATGGTAATAACTTGTAACTATGTACTACCGTATGTTACAGCCCCGAGATGGCCAATGCAGGAACACCAGAAGTATCACAATGTTCATTGAACCGTAGGAAAAAGTGTGCGCGCATAGGGGGGAGATGACTGCGATTTCCATTGATTTGAGGAGAAAATGACTAGAGATGACCAATGAAAAATGTAACTTGCGTCTCACAGCGCGACTGTAGAGACTTCTCTTCTGCTTCTCTATAGTCTGTCACTAAGGATATTATTTTTATTCATTTCTGACTAGCACAATGTGTCCTGAGAGGCTATCTTAGTGTGTGTCATGTCATAAAGATGCTCTGCAAAGATTAAGATTGCATCACTTGTCACGACTAATTCATTCGGGGCGCAAGTGAACTTATTGACATATTCCATCTGCACTGTAAATATTAGCACATCGTGTGTGTGTGTGTGTGTGTGTGTGTGTGTGTGTGTGTTGACATGATTAATATAATCTAAACAGTTTCGATGTCTGATGTCCGGCAGCTTATCTCGCACAGAAAATCAGAAATGTTGCCGCTTGCCATCTGCACACCCGGGGATTATCTTTATGATGGACGTCCATTTGTGTTTATATGTTTAATCTGCACAACCTAAATATGCCCCACAGCCAATGCAATTAAAATGTATGATATGCAGTATGCGCGTCTGTCATTTTACTAATTACCAGAGGTGGGTAGTAAATCCCGTGTGCTCCATTTAGTCTTACATTTTCATAGGTAACATTTAGGCTAAATGGTACTTGTCATACTTTTTACTATTGCTGCAGTATTTATGTTGAGGAGAAACGCTACATTTACTCAATTCATTTCAGCTATATTACGGTCGCTACGTTTGTTTTACTTCATCTTTTATCTATGATTGCTCGTAAAATCTGGTACTTTGAGTTTGTCCAAAACTTGTCACAATTCTTATTTCACCAATGCGTAACCACGAGCAACATTTGACACCATTTTACCAATCAAAAGGAGCACCCTTGTCACATGATCACACAAAATGGGCTCAGTTTTAGATTTGCAGCATCGTAGGTCCTCAATGTTTTGTTCGCACCCTCCTCCCCACTGCTTACTGAATAATTTGAAGGACTACTTCAAGTCATTATTCTGGAGTAACAGTAATCTTCCCATCTCCCCACTGCTTACTGAATAATTTGAAGGACTACTTCAAGTCATATTATTCTGGAGTAACAGTAATCTTACCTATGTGTACTTGTGTGCTAATTACGATAAAGGTGATCAACTTCAGCTCGGGGGAAGTGGGCCACGGTCAGAACGACTTCAACAAGCGGGTGGGCTTCAGCGCCGCCATGCCCTCCGCCAACCTCTCCATCTTCATCAACGACACGCAGGAGTCTGACTCGGGGATGTACTTGTGCAGTGTCGTCATACCCGGGCGCAGCAGCCCTGCTGGACAGATGCGCCTAAATGTCAAAGGTAACCGGCATCACCATTTAAAGGTTACGTTTGCTCACAAACGCCACGCAAACTAACCACTTTGCCATCCGACATCCATTGGAGAGGGAGAAAAAAGCCTTCCTCATATAGACTCTTACCTTTTTCCCATCAAGAAAGCTATTTATTATTTAACTTCATGTAAACATGCAATATGTTTTCGCTCACTATATATAAATAAAAGGGTCCCTTAAACAGAGGACTAGTGTTCCATTAAAAGAATGTCATGACATATACATTGTATTGTGATACACTTGATAAAATTTTGACACGGCATCATTTATTAGTTGGCGGCGGGACTATGGAAGTAGATTAGTGCCACCAGAGATTTGAATTTGAAATGTAAAGTAATCACATTTTCAATACTTTCAGTGTAACTTTTCAATGTTAACAATTCAACCAGCTACAATTCGCTGTCTAAAATTCACCGTATGTTCCACCAGGCAGGGTGACTACAGGTCAGAACCGAACACCCAGCCTAGCCAGTTACGTTCTTAGTATGTGATTTCACGTGACTAAGAAAGAGTAACTGCGATTGGCTGGGTGTTCTGCCTGGTGGCACAGACGAGGAATTTCAGACCGCGAACTGTAGCAACTATTGAAAATATGATCACTTTACATTTCAAATTCAAATCCTGTTTTCTGTGGCATTTCAAATTCAAATCCTATTTCACTTTACATTTGAAATTCAAATCCCGGTGGCACTAATTTACTTCCATAGGGGACTCCACTGTTTCATATTATTCTAAAATGGCACTGGTAATAAAGGCCAATCGAGACTTTAATAATTCCTCCATCCTACACATTCAAATAAATAAATGCCTCCAGCCACTACCTGAGGAAATATAAGTGTTGGTAATTTATTTGTACTGTACACGTCTGGTCTTTATTTACCTGCAGGGTGTGTCAAACACTTAAAAATAACGAGCACCTTTCTGAAATAGATTCCCCCCCCCACCACCTCACTTATGAGATGTCCTGCCCTTCTGCGGTTTAGTCAACAGTATTAACCAGCTACTCTAGTGTACATGAGGATGCCCTATGTCCTGTATATTTATTTTTGATTGGTACATACAGTATGTATCCTGAGGCCCCCTATCTCAGTGGTTAGAGCACTGGTTTGGTAAACCAGGGGTTGTGGGTTCGTATCCCACTGGGGCCTACCACTCCCAGAGAATGGTTGCGTCAGGAAGGGCATCCGGCGTAAAAGTTGTGTCAAACATATATGTGCGTTCATCTGAGATGACACGCTGTGGCGACCCTGAAAGGGACAAGCCAAAAGAAACTTACTTTTTACATACAGTATGTATCCATAAACTGTACAGTAAGCTATTGAACTTACTGTAGAATTTACATGGAAAATCCTTTAAAATTGCACTTTTTCTCCCTGATGAATAATAAAGGTTGAACAACTTTAGATCTTTTTGTAGTCGACGTGAAGGAGATGACGGTTGACTCAAGTTCCAAAATACTGTAGTATATTTCAGTGATTTCTGTCTATTAAAAGTCCTTCAGTATTGCGTTTGGGGGACGGTAAATTAGGGACTTTACTTTCAACAAGCTTGGTCCTGTACTGTCTTACATGGCGCCATCTTGTCTTCCCAGTCCCGCCTTCTCCTCCGGTGTGCACCCTGACAGGCGAGCCCGTTGTCGAGGGCAACGTGACTCTGAGTTGCAAGTCCGATCACGGCAAGCCCATCCCTCAGTACAAGTGGACCAAGACTGCCCCCATGCAGGAGGTCTTCTTCTCGCCCATGCAGAGTAAGTACTCAAGAGTCAACTAATGAGTCTACAAGACATGGGCAAAAGTATTGGGACGCCTGCCATAACTGCTAACACAGACTTTTGAAGCAGCTCTGAGGATCATCAAGTTCAGCGCTTCACAAAGTTTTTATTTCGTAGTACCACTTAAAACGGTAAAACAAATACCGAGTTCTCCAAGTACCACCTTCATGACAAACATTAAAATACAGTAGTGTAGTAGCCGCAAGTTGTAATTCTGTTACATTGTATTTAACATTACCCACAGTTTGACCAACATTATGTTTAAATACAGAAAGCTTTCAACTAGTTCAATAAGGATTACATTATATTGTACATCAGATAAAAGATAAATGAAAAAATGACCTGAATATATACAATTCTGAAAATGAATGCTTAACGATTAAATGCAAAAAAATTGTACTTACAATATAAAGATTATGCATGTTTTGAGCATTCAATTCAGTGATTCCTTTCCATACCACAAGATGGAGCTCGTGTACTACTACTTGATAGCACACTTCGAAAAACACTGACGAGATCTGGGGAACAGCTTTTTTTCTTCCTCACGAACTTTTTTTTTTTGTGCCTTTTGAAGCAACCAAAGAACGCTTAACATTAACTTCAGGGATGTTATTAGAAATATGTGCATGCATGCGGACATTTGTGTGATTGTGCACTTTAGTGAACAGATTGTGCTTGAGCATTTTTTTTTTAAATGTCCTGTGAAGCATAATTGCCAATTTTGGTCACAAAAAGAGTTGCAAATTTGTGGGGCTGCAGAAAAAAAAATGCATCTCCAAAAAAAAAAAATCACAAATTACACACTATTGATTAATTCCTTGAATAAGATGTGCATCTCGAGACTTTTGAGCACAGTGCAACTTCAGTAGGAATGTTGACAGTGACAACTTGAGGGTGCGTTAGCACCGAAAAGGTCACTTCCACCCAATAACGACCAACGTGACAGTGATTCATCCTCTCCGGTGCACTCCACGCTTTGCAAAAAAAAAAAAAAAATTTTTTTCGTCACGTGGTTTAAAAATGCTGTTCAGCGATTTGTCTGACAATTGTGCGGGAGATAACAAGAGAGCAGAAGATAGTGGACTGTAAAGCTTTTTGTGCATGCGTGGGGAGTATCCAGAGAGACTATGGACGTGACTTAAGAGGATCATACGTGGAAAAGACCGGCTAGACAGCGGCTTGTATATAATATAAATATACTGACTGATGATGATGGAGAACAATAGAGCTGGAGCAGGAGTCGGCGTTCCTGTTGGTCTTATGATGTAGTTAAGAGACGTTCACATCAAACTTAAGTTTAAAAAGGCCATACTAATTCTCCAAAATATTGGAAAATAAAAGCCCGGGTATGATATTAACTTTGTTCCTCTTATATAACATTTAGTATGTACAAAAGCCACACACTGAGAGGATTAAACAAATGGACATGATAATTAGAGAGCTTTGGGCTTGTTTGTTGGCTCACTTCACTGACTTCCTTTTTATTTACACATTTGGCTCATGAACATTTACTAAAGCTCACAACAACATACGCAAAAGTATGCAACAAAAAAATGTGCACACTAAAATAAAAACCATGTATTTTCTTTCTGTAATCTAATTGCGCACAATGCACTATGATGATACAAATGCAATTGCAATAACCAGTTTTTGCTCCAGACTAGATATTTTTTTAAAATAATGAATTTAAGCGTTTGCCTCACAGTTCTGAGTACCCAGGTTTGATCCAAGCCCCGCCTGTGTGGAGTTTGCATGTTCTTCGCCGTGCCTGTGTGCATTTTCTCCGGGCACTCTGGTTTCCTCCCACATCCCAAAAACATGCAACATTAATTGGACACACTAAATTACCTCTCGGTATGATTGTGAGTGGGGCTGTTGTCTGTCTCTGTGTGCCCTGCGATTGGCTGGCAACCAGTTCAGGGTGCCCCGCCTCCTGCCCATTGACAGCTGGGATAGGCTCCAGCACTCCCCGCGACCCTCGTGAGGGTAAGCGGCAAAAGAAAATGGATGGATGGAATTTATTTTTAGATATTACGCCGATTGACAATGTTCTTACATTGTATAATGCATTTAATGTTAGATGTTTATATCATAGATATTGTAATTGTCTATTTGCATTTTGTTTTTCAAAATGTAGTGATTTACAATGATTCTTACAGTGTTTCCTATGATGTACATTATTATATATCAAAGTCTGTCTAAAGTTCTGCCTATTGTGACCATGTGAAAGTTTTAGCACAGGTGGTCTAATACAATTTTGGTATATTTTATCAGGAATACAATATGCAAGCAGAAAAACATGACGCATCACTGTAGAAATTAATTCAGTGAGCAAATATCCTTATTATACTTTCTAGGTCATCCACAGTACTGGCTGGCATGCAGCAGGGGGGCATGCGCAAATGATTGTTGGGGGGGATAGTTCATGAAGGTGTACTGACATTTAACTTGCCAGAGATCTTCGCCAGCTCATTCTATATTTAAGATAGACCCACTAACTCCATGGCTCCAGTCACGCAGGGATCGCTAGAAATCTCGTTGTGAGACTGCTGCACATCATTTAAAGGGAATGAGAGAATCTGCTTCGAGGGGGCCAAGCGGGCTGGAACAGTTGGCGGAAGGTGTCTGGTGTTCTATGTGACAGAGGAGTCTCCGCTAGGATGAAGGGCAAACTTTATGAAAGAGCAGAGAGGCCATCCGTGATGTAAGAATTAGAGATGGTGGCACTGAAGAAACAACAGGAAGCAAAACTGGAGGGACCAGAAATGAAGATGTTGAGGTGAGCAGGTTGGATAGGATTAGAAATAAGCTAATTAGAGGGTACAGCCAAAGTTGGATGTTTTGGAGACAAGGTTAGAGAGAGCAGACTTCGATGGTTTGGACATGTTCAGAGGCGAGAGAGTGGTAGAAGGGTGCTGAGGATGGAGCTCCTAAGCAAAAAGAGTGAGAGGAAGACCTGCTGACCCCAATCCAGCAGATCTGACTCAGGATCCTTACATCATCATCATCATTACCACCACAGCCATCATGTCCAAGAGCCAACACTTTGGACTGTGTTTGGTAAATAAGAGCTCCAAATTAAAGCGTTATTTATTGTAGAGGGAATGTTATAAATAACATTGAGTTTAAATATGAGATAAGCATTATAAATAGAGCTCTCATAATGGAATCTTTTTAATTGATTCGATTCCCCTATTGATTATTGACCAAATAGACTAATAATCTCCCCGTGACTAAAATATATTACTGTTTTGCATTTTATTTCTCATTTATGAGGGCATGAACTTCAATACTTACATTGAATATGTTGGTACTGAGTGTATGGTATTAATTTGGTGTACACAATTTGAGATAGAAAAATGCTAAATGGGAAGCAATCACGATTAGCATTGGCATGCTAGCAATTACATTTTATGTGAAAAAAGGCTAACTACAATTCACCTCATTCATACACATAAATTCCACAGAAAATTTGCGACCGCTGGCACCATATCGTCCCCCCCGATTTGAAACAACAAATGTGGGGCAATCGTCAAGATAAAAATGATTTCCCTGGCCAGCGTTGCTATATTATAATGCTAATAATACGAGAGCAAAGGGACCATTCATTCCAAGTCTGGATGTAAAGGGAGTCTCAATATCTCCAGGAGTCTTCAATCACACCACTAAATGTCGTTGGGTCTGCTCTTGGGGGTTCCGAAAAGTTATCGTCATGTCCCTGTTCTCTGCCTCTGCTGTTGATTTTTCTTCCCATCTTTGGTTTCATTGCTGGTGGGCGGAGTCTCCTGCTGCGCAAAAGAAGCAGAAGGAAGGCGCCAGATTGTTTTAATGGATTGCTCTCGTCCGCTGTTCCCTTGCGTATGACCCCCTCACTTCTTGTACCTTGGTATTAGTTTAGTACCTTTCGTGTTTGACTCAGGCCCCGAGTCTATTCCAATTTTGTGTGGATTAGATCAACTTTTGTTTTTCCTTTTCTTGGCGTCTCCCTTCTGCTGTGCCTCTGTCCGCCAAATTAATTTAGAAGAGGATTTTTGGTGCTGGTTTCATACTGACCCTTTTGTCAGCGTCTCTTTTGGTTTGTCCTTTTACCATTTCTACTCACGTGTTCCATGCACTTTTTTCACCTTCTGCTCATATGTAATATACAACTTTTTTTTTTTTTTTTCATTAAATCGACTAGATGTTATCTTCCACGTGTTGCATGCCCCATCTGCAGCCCCAGTCGTTATGGTAACAAAAGCCTTACTCTGCCTTTTAAAGGTCCACTGTCATGAAATGCATGATTTTTCGTATGTTGCTAATGAAAACACGGCAGCCGGTATGGACCCATCTGTTTTTTCACCACAAAACATGATTTTAATGAATATGGATTTTTGTAACTGCTTAGGTGTCGTCGTCGCTCGCGGCCCCGGGTGCCATTGTTCATCGCCGCCGTGGAGGTGGTTTGGCCTCATGCAGCTTGGCTATGATACGCATATCATCTAAATATGGCTCGAAACAATAGGGTAATATTGCCCCGGTCACTTCACTCACAGGTTGTGAGATGTTCTCTTCTCCGAAAAGAGCTTCTGTGTTAGAAGGGACGTCGGAAAAATCTGAACATCTGTTGTTCGTCTCCCACAGCATGTGGCACAGCGTCTTCTCAATGGCAAATGTCCCAGTGTGACATCATGGACAGAAGATGCAGCCAATATTGTCCCTTATAATATAATGCATAATGCCATCATCGACAGCAACTTGCTTCCACAACTTTGCGTATGGATGACGCGGTCTTCGCTCATTTATTTTTTCGTATAGACATTGAAGTGAATAATGTTATGTATTTTTCATTACGATATCTATTTTAGAATGTTTATAGGCATGGAACTTGACAATCACAGATGTGCTTTCAGGCAGTTATTGAACAGGGCAAGCAGCTCAACACACAAATACAAAATGAAAACACCGGCAAGGACCACGGAGCAGATGGTAACACCGAACTAAAACAAGCTGAGCTGGGTAACTAACATTCTGCATAGTTCAACCATGAACACTGTGCTTAAATATAAGAAGATTAAAACAATATGAAGCCTCCCATGCTTTAGTCATGAGTGAACAAACAGAATTGAGTTGTGGGCTTCACTTGAGGGCCTTCATTATACTTCATAAAAGGAGTTTTTCTTTACATTCTATGAATTTTGTTTTGAGTTTTTATATATATATATATAGTTTTAAGTAAAGTGCAATATTTCTTTTTTGGTACATTAAAAAAAAAAAAAAAAAAAACTGGTAAATGTATATACCACTATGCTGGGGGGCACAATATGATGACCTCTATAACGGATTTCAATTTTCATTTTCCTTAATTTGATTCCAAACAAATTCAATCGGAGATTCCGACAACATAGGTTCCACTACACTAGCATTGAAAGCAGGAATATGAAAAAAAAAAACAAATGCATTTAAATCTGTTTCATTGCCATTTGTGGCCATCTGCTTCCAAACAAGAGGACTTAGCATCGATTGACGTGCGCCGTTCATCTCTTGATGACGCTAAAGTCCTCAGATTTAGCAAACGGAAGCTACTCTCTCTGATTGACGACGTCGTTTATTTTGCTTTGCAAACTTGAAAACTACAACACGAAAGTCCAAATGTCATCCTTTAACAGCACTTTAATACATGCTCTGGCTCTTTCCTTTGACACTGGACGTGCACTGCTCATCTTTTTTTTCTGATTTTTCTCTTTCTCCCTTCTTTTCTTGTTTTGTGCCTAATCTAACAAGCCCCATGTCATTACTTGATCAGCCCCGCTAAGAGCCCTAAGTAGGATTTGGGCCCAAGAATCTCTAACCCTCCTCCTCCCGTCCACCTCATGTCCATCATGCAGTGTCGTTCTTGTTCATTTTCTCTTTCTCTCTGCCTTTTTTTTCCCCTCTAATAACATCACAAAACAAAAGAATGGAGGCCGTGCCCTCAGCCCATACTGGTCCTGGGTTTTATGGGTAAGGGTTTCCCCTCATTCATCCCCCTGCATCCCAATACAGATTTTTTTTTTTTTTTTAAAGCTTTAAAGGAGAAAAATATCCACAATTAGTATGTCAAATCTGATGATAATTTCAATATTTAAGATACATATTTGTTGATCCAATCAACAATTAGCTCTATCGCTCTATTTTCTCCTTTAAACCTTCACTAGCTGTCTTTTAGTGGTAGTTAGGCTGTCATTTGCCATCAACCTACTGCTGTGTATTAAATACAAAATTATTAGATTATCCTGTGCACAGTAGAATTTATAGACAGTTTATTCATATCCTATTAACTGATGTGATTGTTTGCCACCCACTGGGGGGGAAACAAACGTGTTGTGCAATCTCTTTTTAGTTCCACCTTTACATCGTATGCTGTAATGTGCCAAAATGATTGTATAGCTAGTAAGTCGTCAATGTTACAAGTGAGATTGTCTGGCGACCACTTCAGGGTTTACCCCGCCTCTCGCCCAAAGTCAGCTGGGATAGGCTCCAGCACACTTGCGAGCCTAGTAAGGATAAGCACTCCGGGAAAATGGCTGGATGGATGTTACAAGTGATCCTATGTTCATGGTGCTATTTACACACAGGAGAAAAATTGTGATGGTTCGTCACTTGTTGCTAGGCAACTGTCCCTAGCATAATGCACAAGAAAACTGTGACCGTATCTGAATTCAATATATTGTCCATACAACGTTGCAGTTGTTTCTTTACAATTAAATATAAAAGCAACTTTGTTTTTATTAGGGTTTGGAGTGTGAAATTGTACCCCATCATTCCGGAGGCTGTTTATCATATGTTAAGGCCCCTGCTGTCGCCAAATGATCTCAACAATATATAGTATTATTGGGCACAGGAATGGTAAGGGATAAGCCATCTTAAAACGTATTGTAGCGCTCACGAGGCAGTGAGGAACAGTTGCACTTTTATTTTTGTAAGCATAAGAACAAACTTACCTTTCTTTCATACAATGACAGACACATGCTTTAATTTGTAATTTTGGACTTAGTGTGCATGCAGGGGCATTTCTAGATCCTATGGGGACTCTTGGTAAAGAACATGGAGGACCCCCTCCCCACACACACCAAGCAAGATTCACATACACTAAAAATGATTTTAGAGAGAATCCCGAGAGGACATTGCAGTGTCCACGGGAGATTCCAGTTGTGTTGTTGATATGGAGCAATATGAGACATCCCCAGCTTTCCATCAGCTAGCAGCGGTATCTCAACACATTGTCGTTGCAATGTTTAAGGGAGGCTATTCGTTATTTTCTCATTGATAAAAGCCAATGTCAGCAGTTTCTCAAGGCCATTTTTAATCTCGAGGTCTTTGGCTATTACCTGGGTTGCTTGCTCTGTTGCGGTATGTCTGGTGTCAACCAGGACTCGGTGTAAGATTTCCCATAAATTCCACAAAGCATACCAATTTGGTTTACTAAAACAACACAAGATGACAACATACCTCAGTGTGTTGTCTGAAGATTGAACCAGATTTGTTCAGAATTTTATTTTTAATGTCGGCATTTTAAAAGGCAGCTGCCGCATCAGGCTGCAGATTTTGGTGAATGGTAATACCGTGAAAGCACGGCGGCGGACGCACGCGCCGGCAGTGGTGTCGCGACCTTTCTGTGCGAAAATATGAGAACCAAATCTGGCGAGTGAACAAGCTCGTGCGATAGATGATGCCGTGTGTGTACGTGGGCTGCCAAAGTGGCCCTTGGAAAAGCACCAGAGGTGGATTAAATGGCAGATTAATGACAGGAAACAGTAACTAATGAGTCAAAACAAGCGTCGCTGTCATGAAACGACGTCATGTACATGAAGAGCAAAATGCAACCAAGGTGCGTGCAGTGACGTCAGCCTAAAATGAATGACTATGCCAAATGACCCAGTTTTTTTCTTCCAATTTAGGCATCACAAAAAATTATAATTCTTGATATTTTTGTGAGTTTATAGTATTACAAAAAATTCTTTGTATACAGAATGTGATTTTTTTTTTTTTTTTTTTTTTTGGGGGGGGGCACAGAGGGTGTGCTAAATGAACTAAACTTCCCTATAACCAAATTCAGTGCATACATTTATTCGTTAATATCCATCCTATTATCCCTACCACTTATCCTCACAAAGGTTACATTGGGCATTATTTAAATGTATGATTTTAGAGATAAAGAGTACATAGTACAATGTCTGATTTGTACTGCTGTATCATGGTATTACTTGATTTATAAAAAAAAATTAAATTTTGAAATTTTAAAATATTGAGCAGAATAAAAAAGGTAATATATATAATATATATATATATATATATATATATATATATATATATATATATACAGTACCGTACACAAAGAAGCGACTGGACTGCACATCAGCCTCACAGTTCTGAGGATAAGGTTCAAATCTGGACTCACCTGTGTGGCATTGCATGATTTGCCCATGCATATGTTTTTTTTTTTTTCCCTCCCTCTGCGTACTCGGTTTTCCTCTCACATCCCGTCAAGACGCAAGGTAGTTGAAGACTATAAATTGCCCATAGGTGTGAATGTAAGTTCAAACTATTCTGTTTATATGTGCCCTCCAATTGGCTCGCAACCAGTTCACGTTGTACCCTGCCTCTCACCCAGAGTCAGCTGGGATAGACACCAGCATGACGCTTGTGAGGATAAGGAGCTTAGAAAGTGGATGGATGGATATATGAAAACAGATGAATAAAATACAAGCTAATACATGCAGTACATCGTTTTATTTATGCGAAGTACACATTACTAGCCGACCCCAATGAAGGGACCACTACATACCTGATGTGTTAAAGAAGTCTGACAAGCTTTGTGTGCGTGTGCGTGTGTCTGCTTTCAGACGAGAGACAAGGCACCCTGCGGCTGAGCAACCTGACCAAAAGCATGTCGGGGAAGTACATCTGCCGAGCCAGCAACACAGCCGGTTCAGACAGCTGCTCCATTAACCTGGAGGTTATCACCTGTACGTAGAGACACACACACACACACACCACTCTAATCGGAGGACCCCATCTGAGGTGATTAACGCATCGTGTTGTGTTGTGTTGTGTTGTGCAGCTTCCAATGCGGGTATGATAGCAGCAGCCACCCTGGGCTCCATGGTGGGACTAGTCGCCTTGGTCCTCTTCCTCATTTTCGTCCTAAGGAGAAGTCGAGACACTGAGGAAGAGACGGCCAATGAGATCAAGTGAGCAGTCTTTCATTTGGGGAGCGGCTTAGTGACGTGAATAGTGAAACCGCAAATAACTGAGGCTATCCCCAAAAGGGGCTTGTAATTGCCTATAGGTGCCACAAGATGGTGGAAAAGCGACTATGGAGAGGGTCAAAGAGCATCTAGCATTGATGCATGCATGCACGGACCCATGTTACGTAAATGATTGCATTAAATAGTTAAATTACTCAACACAAATAAACCACCTTCACGTGGGGCATCAACACCACCACCCAACACTGCAGTGCGCATTTTACACTAGCTTTTTTTTTTTTTTTTTTTTTTTTTTTTTTTAAATTTTCACGAGAGGCAACATTGCATTGTAGGTAACTTAGTCATTGGGGTAGTGCCAACTGTCTTAATAACCAGGGCTTCCTCCTACCCTGGCACTGTTGTCAGCAATGTTCCCTCTAAGCTGCGCAACTGCGCATTTGCGCACTCTCAGTGCAGATGAAAAGAGATCCAGCGCAGTGAACTACAGTTTTTTTTTTTTTTTTTAATCACGGCACCACACTTCCTCTCACAACGAGCTGCTACTGGGCCTCGTACTCTACTTCCTGGTTTACCTGACTCAGCCCCCTCTGCTCTTAAAGTGGTAATTACAATTGGTGTGTAATGTTAAAATTCTACCTTGGCACAACTGATCGAGGATGAAAGCACAGACAATACAGTGCATAAATAGCTAATTTTGTATTTTAAATATGGGAGGCAATATAACATTAACCCTAAAACTGTTTTGGAGCATCATTCAGCTTTCAACATGCATTGCGAAAGATATTCTGCAAGCAATAATTCACTTTTACACCAAGAAAAACAGAGGTATATCATTGTGGGTTCAAAAAAAAATAAATGAAACAAAGTTGGAAGCGACATTTGAAATTTATAGCTCATCGTTGGCTTGGTTTGGTTAATGTATTTTTTTGTTGACATTTTCTGTGTAAGTTTGCAAAAACACAAAATTGTTCTGAAAAATGTTCTAATGGGAATGTCATCTGAACCTTTGAATGAGCCATGTAACTTCAATGGATGACACTGATCTGACCATAATGCATACGTCTGTTGCTCAGAGTGGTTAAAGGGGGCGCTCACGGCCTTAGTGTGTTTGCTCACACGTAAAAAAATTAGAGGGAACATTGGTTGTCAGGTGCTCTGTTCAGATGTGATGTGGATTACAGTCCACAATAACCATTCAGTTTTGAAGTTGACTTAGTGACATGATTTTACATCAGATAAGATATCAGCCCCCCAGTATGTCTGATTCCTTTTGGTGCATCCATTGGACATCGCCACAGCGTTAGAGTGCTGAGAGGTGGCCCTTATTATTTAAGTTTTAAAACCTGATTTTATCCCATAGCTTGGCTCACATTGCACCCGACCCCAATGGCCTTTCTCACAGGTGGTGAGTCCATGGGAAGGGGGATTTGCTTTTTTAGCCTTATTGGAGTCATCACCAATTCGTGCAGAGCCCTACTTTACACAGTTGATTCGTCTCGGTCTCCGCCAGTCACCTGAATCGCTAGGGAGTGCTTTGACCTATTTCACCGAATACGGAAGTTGGTTGGGCATTACCCCTGTTATCTAACAACAAAATTGTGGGGTGTGAAAATGCTGAGGGGCGAGTAACACTGGGAAACCTACTAGCCGCAGGAGCAGTTGGCAAGTCCTGGTTGTTACTGTTTTTATAAAGTAAAATACAGTAGTAGCCCTCCATTAAAATCCCGTTACAAAATGTTTATTTTTGGGGGGAGGGCATAACCGATCAATAGCACTTCCGTCCATTTCAATGAGGAAAGATAATTGGTGATACAAGTTATGAGCGTGGTCACAAAATTATTTTAACTCAAAATTCATCTGCATGCAGATTGTGTTCATATCTCAGGCTTGGTAACAGAAGGAATTAAAGTCAGAAAATAATCAAATAAAACAGACTGCCAAATCACATTGGTTCTCCCGAAGGTGAGGGGGTGTGATGTCCATTTGGAGTTCTTCTTGTGAAGTTCTCAATTGTTTTTGGTTCGTGTGTTTGCAGGGAGGACGCGCAAGCTCCAAAGCGAGTGTCGTGGGCAAAGAGCAACACGGGCTCAGACATTGTGTCCAAAAACGGCACACTGTCCTCCATCGCCACCAGCCCTCGGCCCGGAGACCACCCCCACCGCCAGCCTGCCTTCCACTACCCCTACTCTCCCTCGTCCACCACCGACACGCACTCCGTCATCAACGCCTACCAGCTGCGCCCGGGTGAGGCCAACACACTGCGTGGCCTGCCGGGTTACAACGCGGGCGGGACACCGTCGCGCAAACACAAGCGGCCCCCAGTGGCCAACGGAGGCCCGCCCCAGGTTGTCCGCTTGCCCCCCGTCAGGACTGAGGGGGCTCAGCCTCAGACACCGCCCGCCTTCACGGCATCCCCGCGGGCCAGCTCGTCGTCCACCCTGACCCGGGCGGGCACGGTGGCCGTCATGGTGCCTGCGCAGAGCCAAGCGGGCTCTCTGGTATAGCTTGTGACTGGACACGAGGGAGGGGGAGACTCTCACGGTTCTCTGCCTTGTAACTGGAATTTTCTGTGACCTCCTGCAAGGACTTTTTGTTCACAACACTAACTTGGAACAGTTTTGATTTTCACTGCGAAGGTTTCTAGTTTTCTGAATAAACTGATTCGTGTATGTACCGTGCCGTGGAAAAATTACTCACCCCCTTCCTGGTTTTTATTTTATTTTTTTTTTTTGCACATCCATCACACACAGATTTCAAAAAAAGGTAATTGCCACCCTGAACTAATGACAGGATGCCCCCTTTGCAGCAATAACTGAAATCAAACATTTGCGATAGTTGGAGTCTTTCTCATCCCGCTGGAGGAATTCTTTGCAGAATTGTTTCAACACCACCATATTGGAGGAATTTCTAGCATGAACTGTCCTTTTGAGGTCGCACCACAGAATCTCAATTGGATTCAAATCTGGATTTTGATATGGTGTGAAGCTTTTTTTTTTTTTTTTTTTTAAGCCATTCATAGGTGGACTTTCCAGTGTGTTTTGGATCGTTGTCCTGCTGCATGTTCAAAGAGCGCTTGGGTTTGAGGGCACGTACTTCTTCTTCTTTTCCTTTCGACTTGTCCCATTAGGGGTCGCCACAGTGTGTCATCTTTTGCCATCTTAGCCTATCTCCTGCATCTTCTTCTCTAACCCCAACTGCCCTCATGTCTTCCCTCACCACATCCATAAACCTTCTCTTTGGTCTTCCTCTCGCTCTTTTGCCTGGCAGCTCCATCCTCAGCACCCTTCTACCAATATACTCACTCTCTCACCTCTGAACATGTCCAAAGCATCAAAGTCTGCTCTCTCTAACCTTGTCTCCAAAACGTCCAATTTTGGCTGTCCCTCTAAAGAGCTCATTTCTAATCCTATCCAACCTGGTCACTCCTTGCGAGAACCTCAACATCTTCATTTCTGCCACCTCCAGTTCTGCTTCCTGTTGTTTCTTCAGTGCCACCGTCTCTAATCTGTGCATCATGGCCGGCCTCACCACTGTTTTGTAAACTTTGCCCTTCATCCTAGCAGAGACTCTTCTGTCACATAACACACCAGACACCTTTCGCCAGCTGTTCCAACCTGCTTGGACCCGTTTCTTCACTTCCTGACCACACTCTCCATTGCTCTGTATTGTTGACCCCAAGTATTTGAAGTCGTCCACCCTCGCTATCTCTTCTCCCTGTAGCCTCACTCTTCCCCCTCCACTTTTCTCATTCACACACATATATTCTGTTTTTCTTTGGCTAATCTTAATTCCTCTCCTCTCCGGTGCATGCCTCCATCTTTCTAATTGTATAAATACAAATAAATAATAAATCATAAAAGGGCACGTACTGAGGGCCAGATATCCTCCTCCAGTATTTTCTGGGACACAGCAGAATTCATTGTTCCATCAATCACAGCAAGTTGTTCTGGTCCTGAGGTAGAAAAGCAGCCCCAGACCATCACACTGCTACCACCATGCTTCACTGTTGGCATAATGTTCTTTTTTTATCAAATGCTGTGCCATTTTTACACCAAATGTAACTGGCCGCACACCTTCCAAATATTTACATTTTTGACTTGACTCCAAAAGTTTTGAGGATCATCAAAAAAAATTTGGCCAAATGTGAGACAAGCCTTTGTATTCTTTACTGGCAGGAGTTTTTTTTTTCTTTTTTTTTTTTTTTTTTGCTTACGAACTGTCCTTGTGGATGCCATTTTTGGATTTTTGCCCAGTGTCTTAAAGTAAAGTCATAAATTGAATTGTCATTTAAAAACTGCTATTTGTATTGATGATTTGAAACCTTTGTGTGTGATGTGCAAAAGAAGAAATCAGGAAGGGGCAAAAACCTTTTCACAGCAGTTTTTCCAGGCACATTTCTTGATGTCTCAGGCGTTTAAAAAAAAAAAAAAGAGCTCCAATTCAGAGCATTCTAAACAAACAACAACAAAAATGACAATTCAGGTTTTTATACAGAATTGAAACAGTTATGGGCGGCATGTTGTCTGACTATGGAACAACTGCCTCACAGTTCTGAAGAGTCTGGTTCAAATCCAGCTTTGCCTGTGTGGAGTGTGCATGTTCTCCCCAAGGCTCTTTGGGTTTGCACATCATTAAAAATAAATATATATACACACAAATGCGTGACTGGTTAGCACAGCTGCCTCACAGTTCTGAGGACCTGGAGTCAAATTGTGTTTGCATCTTCTCCCTGTGCCTGTGTGGTTTTTCTCCAGGTAATCCACCCCCCACCACCATCCAACCCACATTCCGAGACCATGAACGGCAGGTTGGTTGAAGACTCTTAAATTGTCCATAAGTGTGAATGAAAGTGAATATGGTTGTTCCCAGGTGTCCTGCGATTGGCTGCCGACCAGTTCAGGATGTGTCCAGCCTCTTGCTCAAAGATAGCTGGGATAGGCTCCAGCACACCCACGACCTAAATGAGGATGAGCGGTTCAGAAAATTGATCAATGAACAGTTCTGGAGCATTGGATGTGTTGCCTGTGATGGTAGGTAGAATGTAAGAAGAAAAAAAAAAAGGTAAATAGTGATTATATTTGTCTTTGCAACAGTTTTGATGGAGTTATTGTTTGAGAGCCACGAGACATCCCGTGATACGCCCCGATTTTTGCAGGTTGTGTAGTGGAATTTCTGTACCACGGAAAAACATCTGCATATGTTATTTGCAAATGTTGAGCAGCCGCTTGTAGCGTTTGGAATACATTTTGAATGGTTAGAAGGTGTTTTCCAATAAATAAGAAAAGCTGTGGAACATTGGTTGTCTTGTCTGTCCACTAAAGGCTGACACGGGAGTAGATATTGATTCTTGGCCTGAGTCACTTAAAAAAAAAAAAAAAAGTCACACTCCTTCCCACTCTGAGATTGCTCCCAGTCCCTCCAATCCAGATTTTTTTTTTTTTTTTTGTTAAATTGCACTCACCCCGACAGAGATTGATACCAATCCTAAGTGAGAAATGTCTAGCAGAAACGGTCAAATAATTTGTTTGAAGTTAAAATAACTGCATATTTTTCATTCCTGTTGTCATAGTTTCCACTCCCGTCATTTCCAAGTGACTTTGTCACAATGGACCTTTCCAACTGGCGGTCTTCAGCTCCGTGCCCCTTAGCAACAGTTGCCATCTTCCAAAATGGCGATTCAACAGAACATGTTTGAAGTGGATTCTCCATTGCGTATTCCAGATAATATTGGGGTGTTTTTTTGCCAAATGCGCCAGACTTGTCCAAGATGGTTCTACAGAGAGGTCTCAACTATTTCACGCAAGAACATGTACATGGAATTGAGATTTTGGACGGAGCAGGACGCAATGTCAGAGTTACAGCAAAAAGTTGGCGATCGATGCAAAAAAAGTTTGAAGACTCACAAACTTCATACTGAAATCAAACAGGATAAAATAGTGGAATCGTACTGCGCATGTAAAGCTGGGTGAGTACTTTTTACTTGGAAAGATCATGAATAATATCATTGTAGTCTTTGTAAGTGAGTGGGTGTATTCATTTGACTTGGCTCGTAATCGAACCCAGTGCTCTCTTTTAAAAGTCTGTTGTGATACAAATAGGCAAATAGACATTTCTCTTTCATGACATCGCGCCTTTATGTATCAGGAACCCGACTCTTTGGCATAAAACATTACACACTTCATTCAGCAGGCCAGTGATACGCTAGCAAAGGGAAAGTTGTTCTCCTGCAATGTATAAAGTGCTGATAATAATTCAATCAAACTCAGAGATGATACTTCTGATGATCACTTGCCTTCGAACATACAGCCTTGTGTTTGCTGACATTGTCCACATTGAATTGTACGCGCGGTCTTCCGTGAGCCTTAATCCATCGTCGACACTTCGTCAACTCGGTTTTAGGCTTTGGAAAATGAATCAACCAGGCCCCCTATGACCGAGCCGGATATCTTTCATCAGAATTGCACGTTCCCCAACCGCATCGGAGGACCATTTTCTTCGTAAAATTAACTTTTCAACACGCACGCGACTGATAACCAGCATTGCTTGTGGGACACGACGACGAGGAGAGGGGCGTGTCAAGCCAAGGGTTAAGACAATGTGGCTATCTGATTGCCTATAATAATAATAATAAAATAATTTAGGAGTGATTGACAGGTCGGAAAGGTCCATTCCCACTCTTGATGACCTTCACTCGCAACCAATCGTGATTCAGTCAAAATTTACTCCCATGCTGCAGGAATTCCACAGGAGCCAGTGGGATTCCCAAAAAAAATGTAAGCCTCTTGTCTCCATGTCCACAGCAACTGGCCAGCAACCAGTATAGGGTGTAGTCTGATTTTCATTTTTTTTGGGTGGGGGGGACTGGCTCTAGTTCCCCACAACTCTGAACAGGATAAGCACTAAAGTGGATGGATTGTAGCATTAACTGAATACTCTCATTATCCACAGTTGACTTTTTTTTTTTTTTAAACTGGATGAAAGAAATTATTAATTCCTGTAGCCACACCTATGTTGCAGTGAGCGGAATAACTGCCAAGTAGAGGTCTTCTGCCATAGCTGGAGCCATTATCTAACCCGCTTATCCTCACAAGGGTCACAGGAGAGCTGGAGCCTATCCCAGCTGGCTTGGGGCGCAAGGCGGACTACACCCGGAAGCGGTCGCAGGGAAGGTATCGACACCACAACTGAGCGGGAATCGAGCCCATGCTGCCCGCGCCAGAGTCAGGTGTGTGTACCATTACACTGGGATTTCATTGAAAATAAGAATTTTGCTTGTCAAAGGCTGAGATTTTATTTGGAGTGTCACAGTCAAATACATAATAATAGTTTCATACATAATCTACATACTGTATTACTATTAACAGTAAAGAAAGCATTAAAAAAAAAAAGTCTGGCCAAGGCCACTTGAAGACAAAAATGGTTGCAGTTATGTGAAAAAAACACTGACTAAGCCCAGGCACAGTTGATATGATTGCTGTTGACGACTTGGAGTAAGCAATTCCCGGGATGCTAAATAGCTCTAGTAACAGAAATCCCCTCGGAATTGACAGTACTTCTCTGGATTTTTGTAGACCACGTGGTTCCGCTCTGACCCATCTCGCAAAAGTTTTGGGGTGTTTCACACAGTAACATAAAATAGTGGTCTCGGTTCAACGGACATGTATCAAGACTCCGTCAGAAGACTGCGCGAGATGATCATCCTCATCACCTCGTTGGTTCCTGTGAAGAAACCAGAAAGTGAGCGTGACAGAACATCAGGAACAAAAGGAGCGTGAATGCCGACGCACAGCTGACCTTCCAAGATCTGATGCACGCGGATATCGCGCACAAACTGCTGCACGGCGTAGTCCTTCAGGTAGCCGTAGCCGCCGTGCATCTGGAGAGCTTGGTTGCAGATCTGAGTGGGTAAGGACCGACGATAAAATGACAACTGAAATCTGACGCTGATCGCCAACATTTACAACCAAAATCCTTTGAGTTGTTCCGTGAAATTTTATTCATTTACTCCTGACACGCTGCAACTGTTGCATGTCTCTATGTGCCCTGCGATTGGCTGGTAGATACAAATTCTGAACTTCTGATGACGCACGTGGCATTCTGTAACTGCGACATAATGGTGGTGGGAGTTAGGAGTTGGATTAAGTCAGGTGAGTCCCCACTGAAGCCCCATGTACCAAATCCTTGGTCTTCCACCATTTGAGGTATTGCACCTACTCACGTTGAAGCAGTGGTCAGTGGCAAAAAGCTTGGCCATGGAGCACAGCGACACGGCGTCCGATCGCGCCTCCTGAAGGGCCACCGCCGCCTGGCGGACCAAAAGTCGACTTGCCACCAAATTGGTGGCCATTTCTGCCAGTTTGAACTGAAGGAACTGCGCACACACACAGAATGTGTGTTGACATCAGTGTTCACACACACACACACACACGTAGCGATAGAGAAAAGGAATTCAATGCTATGGACCTGATTGTTGGAGAGCGTCTCCCCAAACTGCTTACGCACCAACAGGTGGTCCCGAGCCAGTTGGAGGGAGGCGTGGGCGGCGCCCAGGGAACACGAAGCTGTCCAAAAGTGCATTTCATGTTCAGACCAAATACGCCAAAATGTTAACATTTAAGTATTAGTCAATCCATTACATACAGCTTTAATATTGAAAGTTAGTGATAGCAGCAGATTTCACAAGAATGAAGTTTTTCATTTAAAAAAAAAAATTACATGAATTACGTTAACATAAAAGACATTGGGAAAAATATAATTTGACAAATGTCTCAGTTTTTTTTTTTTCTTAGAATGTCATGATACAAGAATGAATTTTGATCTTTTTATAATTGGATCAAAAGCAGAATTTCATGCGAATAAATGTAAAATACAACCAGAAAAGAACCCTTTAAAAAAACAGCCCAAAAAAATTCCAAGAATAAATGAAATTCTGAGGGGGAAATAGTGATGTGAGAAAAGATCTAGAATTTCTAGAATAAAAAAAATAGCCTATAATATATAGTTACATATATAATTCTAATAATTATAAGTTATAATATTACTAGAATAGTCAATCTTATGAAGGAATAATACTCATAAAATGAATTATTGTATTACAAGAAAAAAAAAATTCTGGGGAAAAAAAGTTGTATTATGGTCAACACCATTTAATGAACAGTTTCAAATGTAGTACTATACATATTTCTTTTGTGAATGTCCAATGCATATAAAAAGTCTACACACCCTTGTTGCAGGTTTCCAGAAAATGAGCCCAAGAGAAATGATTTTAAAAACTTGACTGGCATCTTACCAGGGACGTGTAAACCTTTGAAATCTGTCATATACAGAATGCTGAGTATAATCAGCAGTATGATCTCACCAATATTGATCCTGCCTCCATTGAGTCCTTTCATGGCGATGGTGAACCCTTGACCTTCCTCTCCCAGTAGGTTCGTTGCGGGAACAGCGCAGTCCTCAAATATGACCGCTCTGGTGGGCTGCGAGTTCCACCCCACCTGAGGAGCGCAATGCCATCAGTGTCATTGTCTGTGGGTGGACACTGACATCTAGTGGTGCCCTGCACCTCTACACCAACAACACTGTGCCACCTACCTTTTGCTCCTTTTTTCCAAAACTGAGGCCCGGTGTTCCCTTTTCCACCACTAGACACGAGATGCCTTTAGGACCTTTGGCTCCTGTCCGACACATAACCACGTAAACATCCGTGTCTCCTCCTCCGCTGATGAACGCCTGGATACACAAGGGAAGACAGGTGCGCCACGTTCAACATTGGTGGGTGGGGGGGGGGGGGGGAGGGGGAGACACTCCTTTCTAACTTTATTTGACACAGTCATGAATATTAAAGTTTGAATCTTGTTTTACCTTGGAACCATTCAAGATATAATGGTCGCCTTGGCGCTGCGCACTCGTCAGAAGTGACGCAGCATCGCTGCCGCTGCCTGAAATCAAGGAGGACACGTTCACTTAACGGTGCCGCACAATTGGACTGGTAAGTAGGACGTAGGACGTGACTGACCAGGTTCAGTGAGGCAGTAGGAGGCAAACTTCTCCATGGAACAAAGTTGAGGACAGAACCTTTGCCTCTGCTCCTCGCTGCCGAAGGTGTCAATCATCCAGGCGCACATGCTGCATGCAAACTACACATTAGACACAAGAGCACATTGTAATGGCACCCAGTCTAGAGCTGCATCAGTAATTACTGTGTCGTTTGACAAAGGACTTGTAAAGTTTCCAAACAGCATTTGCCGGTTCTGTCTGGCCGGATCTAACTATGTGGAACCATAACCAAAATGTTTGAATCAAGCCTTAAAGGCTACAGTAACAAATGCTAATGGAATGTATGTACACGTCTGAGTTTGGGAAAGGAATGAAAAGTTGCCGAAAAAATTTAATTATTATTTTGCCGTTTTAGGGCGGCACGGTGGCTCAGCTAGTCAAGCGTTGGCGCCACAGTTTGGAGGTCCCGCCTGTGTGGAGTTTGCATGTTCTCCCCGTGCCTGCGTGGCTTTTACCCTGGCACTCCGGTTTCCTCCCACATCCCAAAAACATGCAACATTAATTGGACACTCTAAATTGCCCCTAGGTGTGATTGTGAGTGCGGCTGTTTGTCTTCATCTGCCCTGCAATAGGATGGCAACCAATTTAGGGTGTACCCCGCCTCATGCCCATTAACAGCTGGGATAGTCCCCAGCACTCCCCGTGACCCTTGTGAGGATAAGTGGCAAAGAAAATGGATAGATGGATTTTGCCGTTTAGCAAATAGAAATACATTGCCTTTATCTTAATTGGCCCAAAACACCAAAGCGTCTCATTTCATGTAAGACAGTCAGAATTTTTATTTTTGATAGTTTATGTAAATATCTAGTTTCAACGATGTATTTGAGGATAAGGCTTAATTGATCCCTTGAGTGAGTAACAAGAATTATCTGAGTTTTTAATAACTTCCCCTCTCTAAAATATTATAAAGAAATGGCATTTGAACAGGGGTCTGTAGACCGTTTATAACCATGGAATAAATACAGCTCGGGGGGGGGGGGTATAGAAAATAATCAATTTCTGATTTAACATTTTATAGACTACCGTCGAACCTTGTCTCCGAAACACCCAACTTTGGCTGTCCCTCTAATGAGCTCATTTCTAATCCTATCCACGGGGGGGGGTACACCCTGAACTGGTTGCCAGGCAATCGCAGGTCATATCGAGACAAACAGTCGCACTCACAATCACACCTAGGAGCAATTTAGAGTGTCCAATTAATATTGCATGTTTTTGGAATGTGGGAAGAAACCAGAGTGCCCGGAGTAGTGGGGGCTAGACTCCGGACAGGAGTATTTGCGAGCAACCGTATGTTTTCACGCCAAGAAAGATGCATTTAGGGTGTTGATGGAGAAGTACAGGGAACGTCAAATGGAGCTAAATCGGGTTTTTGTAATCCTACAAAAAAACGATGACAGAGAGGTAGTGTGGTAGTGCATGCAGTAGAAGTATGTCAGAATCCTACAATATATGTATGAGGGCAGCAGAAGAGCAGTGATGTGTACAGTAGGTTAGACAGAGGAGTTTATGTTGGAGGCGGGACTGCTCAGGGATCAGCCCTGAGGCCCTTCCGGTTTGCAATGGTAATGGATAGGCTTACAATTGAGGTGAGATTGGAATCCCCATGCACTACGATGCTTGCAGACGACATTGTGACCTGCAATGAAAGCAGGGAGCAGGCGGAGAAATGGTTGGACAGATGAAAACATGCGCTTGAAAGGAGAGGAATGAACCTTAGCCATAGTAAAACCAAAATCTCTCTCTCTACAAGTGACCAGGTTGAACAGGATTAGAAATGGGCTCATCAGAGGGACGGCTCAGGTTAGATGTTTGAGACAAAGTTAGAGAGGGCAGATTTCGTTAGTTCGAATGTACAGTACATTGAAATACGTACATAAACATACATTTATCTGAAAAAAATGAACATTACACTCACAAGAAAAAGGATTGCTCAGACTCTCTACACTGAATATATTTTGTGTGTAATGTAAAAACTATTGACGATAGACGTAGTGCTTTACGATATGTATTTTTCTATTGGCTCTTATTGTAGATGTGGTATGAAGAAGCAGTATTTTGAAAGACATTTACTTGTGGATACTGATGTAGGCGGTAGTGCTGACGCATCCGGTGGACAAGGCCTCGAAGATGACTGACGTGTCCAGGCGAGACAGACCCGAGCCCCCGACGTCGGGCTGTACGTAGATTCCTCCGAAGCCGAGCTGAGCCGCCTTGCGCATGGTCTCCACCGGGAACACTTCCTTTATGTACAAGAAGATGTTAATCTATCGGAATTCAATCTGCATGGTTTTTTTTTCTGGGCACTCCGGTTTCCTCCCATATCCCAAAAACATCCCTTAGTTAGAGACTGTAAATTGCCTGTAGGTGTGATTGTGAGGGTGAATGGTTGTTTGTCTCTATGTGGGCTGCGACTGGCTGACAACCTGTTCAGGGTGTAACCCGCCTCCTGCCCAAAGGTAGCTGGTATAGGCTCCAGCACTCCCGCTACCCTCGTGAGGATAAGTGGCTCAGAGAATGGATGGATTACATGTAATCATGGTGCAATTACTGACCTCCACGTCTGATATAGTCTTCTCAATGCGTTAATGGATTTAAATAAGGTGGCAGTGACGGACAGAATGTCAATTGGGCTCTTGCTCGTAGCAGACAAAGATAGGTTATTGAGTAGCTTACATGTGTAAAACAAGTCAGTTTTTCACCCATCCATCCATTTCCTAAGCCGCTTATCCTCACGAGGGTCGCAGGGAGTGCTGGAGCCTATCCCAGCAGTGAATGGATAGGAGGCGGGATACACCCTGAACTGGTTGCCAGCCAATCGCAGGGCACGTCGAGATAAGCAGTCATATTCACAATCACACCTAGGGGCAATTTAGAGTGTCCAATTAATGGTGCATGTTTTTCGGATGTGGGAGGGAACCCCGGAGTGCCAGGAGAAAACCCATGCAGGCACGGGAAGACCATGCAAACTCTACACAGGCGGGTCCGGTATTGAACCCCGGGACCTCAGAACTGTGAAGCCAACGCTTTTCATTTCCCATATCCCATATTTTCAGGAACGTAACCCCATGTGAGAAATGAGTTTATTGTACTACTTTTTTGTCAGGGAAGGGGAGGCATTTATTTGACTGAGGTGTTTTGGGTCGTATAAGCTACCTTCAGGTCCCACTCTGCCATGTGCGGAGCCATTTCATTGGCCGCGAAGTCAAATGCCACTTTCTGGAACTCCTTCTGTTCGTCTGTGAGGCCGTGAGAAGCTGAAGTAATGTAAAAATACAAAAGATGGAATAATTGCAGTACTTTTGAGATTTAATAGGATTAACAACAAAAAATGCAAGTACTTTACGACACAGTATTTTAAAAGGTTAGCAAGGTGCCCAAGAGATGGATTATATTTGTCAATACCAACAACCAATTGGAAAATAGTTAAATAGTTGAGACATAATGTATCCTTCCTTCCTTTAAAAAAACAAAACAAAAAAACCTTTTGTCATACTGAAAATTTTGCACATTTTCTTTACAGTATTACAGTATTCCCCCAGTTATTCACAGGGGTTATGTTCCTTGCACCACCGCAGATAATGAAAATTCGTGAGTGGATGCAGTATTAATATACCTATGTAAGATATGAACCATATTTTTACAACCACAAGATACACTTAAAAGTGCGGTGCTCCCAGCATGCTTTGCTTCACTCAAGAGGTCCTTACTGTGGCAAAGCATGCTGGGAGGATCAAATTAGTGTTTCATGTGCATGTTTTGTCCATTTATTCCTCGAGTCATTCTTTTATTTGATTACTTGCTATCTTTTTTGCTGTAGTGTGATAATTTTAGTTTTGCTGTGACACCTTGAGTGTGTACAACATTGTCAGTAATGACATGCCTACATAGGCATTGTGTGGGGCAATGTAAGCTTTTCCTGCTTGTAAATACTAATGCTAGCTTGCATGCCAACAGTGTAACAAGTGTATTTGAAGGTCATCTGACACATAATTCATAATTTTTAGTATGTTTTTAATTTAAAAAAAAATGTCATGACAAAATGGATCGCACGGGTGCAAAGGACGAGAGTTTTGTGGGTTCTAAATGACAGGTAGGTGTGTATAGAGCTATTAAAAAAAATAGTTGGATTGGCGGGGGCGTAATCCTGTTCTCAGAAGGGTTAGGGTTAGTAACAAAAGATCTGCAGGCGTTAGCCCCGACCCGGAAGTGGATCGGGCGGGGAGGTGGTTTGACCGCGTGCGGGAGGAGAAAGGAGCGCTCCCCCCGACTGGTCACTGGTGTCTGGGCACCCCTGAAGTAGTTACTTTGCCCGGTGACACGTCTGAGTGCTAAAAAGTCTCCTTGTGATTAACGCACATGCACGTCCATTAAAGCGCATGCGCGTACATTTTGTAAACATCCGGCCAGTCTGAAACGTCCCCATACATGCTTCAACATGTGCAATTCGACAACTTGTCGCTGAGTGTTTGTGTTCGTGGGAACTATGAGACTGGGATTTCCCAGTAAGCGTCTGCTACATACCCAGAGTTCCCCTGTTAGTAACGCACGCGCATTCATCACAAGGAGACTTTTCAGCACGGGGGAGCGCTCAGACCTTCACACCGGCATGGGTCCTCCGGAGTACACCACATACTGTCGGGGAGTTTGTTGCTAGTTAGAAGTGATCCGCATATCATCTAAATAATGCTCGAAACGATCGGGTAATATTGCCCCGATTACTTCACTCGATTATGAGATGTGTTCTCTTCTTTGAAAAGAGCTTCCGTATCCCACAGCAGGGGCCACTACGTATTTTCTATGGCAACTGTCCCAGTGTGACATTGTGCAAAAGACATTGCAGTCAATATGGCCGCCATTGGGATGTCGAGTAAGACTTCCGCAACTTTGCGCATTAATGATATGCTCTCCGCTCAATTTTTTTTCTGTATAGACATTGAAGTGAATATTATATGTAGTTTTCATAACAAACATTTTAAAATGTATATATGGCTGTCAGTTGACCTTTAAGTGAACTTTATTGAATAACTCGCACAACATTTGCAAATGTTGGAACTCAGTGTGGAAAAAAATCTACACCACATTATAAAGCGCCATGTCTAATGTGGCGCCTCGTCTATTTAGAAAAGAATTTGAGACCTCTACGATCGTGAAAATGCAGTAAATTGTTTAAAAAAAAAACTAACTTGAGAGAGCAGGGGCTGCGAAAGTTGAACCGCGAATGGGCAAAGGCACACAGTATTGTGTATAGGACCCCCCCCCCCCCAGATTTTGTCAAAGTGGCTGTTTATAAACTTTACAAGTCCTTCCGCATGAGTTGCAAAGAGGGGCAGAGTTAGCGAGGAGTGTGCGGCTTTCTCTGACCAATGACTGGAGGTGCGACGCTCACCGGTTACAGTCAAGATAAAAAGACTTAAAAACGGGAAAACTGCATGATAAAACTAAAAGATGGTGAAAGTAAATTTCAAATGTGTCTGGGTGGTTTTTATCGAATGGTGTTTTGAGCTTTCGACGAAACAAGCATCACTAACTCACCATAATTAAAATAATTAAATGTAAATGTAGACGTATGGCTTGGCGTTTTTTTTTTTTTTTTTTTTTGCGTGGACTTACGGTCGATACACGAAGCTATCCCTCGTCTCAGTCCGCTTCTCCCGGCGTATAAGCGGCGGCTTCTGCAGACATTCGCAGTCAACCAAGAGACTCTCACGAGCGAGCAAGCCGCCATGTTTTTCCCTCTGGCGGGGTTACGTCACACACGGAGAACGCATCACGGACCGCGGGTGCTGCCGGGATATGTAGTTGTGGACCACAAGGAATGCGCCGGCGATAAAATCGAGGGTTGCTTTGGGCGACGTCACGTGTTCCGGATTTGCGCGCGTTTCAATGGCTGCTTGTTGATGTGCGACGACACTGACTTCAAGGTATGATTAGAATTTTTTTGTTCTCTCCACTATGAAGTAAGTAATGTAAAACTGACCACAACTATATTTTAAACACACTCACCCTAACCATTATACTCTATGGTTTGCTCGGAAGTGTTGTTTATTCAACTCACATCGTCACACGAGTTATTTTTGCAATTTAATATTCATTTCCGCTTGAGAATTGTTTAAAATAGTACCACTAATATCAATAAAAGGCGAGCTAGCGTCACACTTGGACGTGTCAATACTTTAAAACTGTGTTCTAGAACATTTAAAGAAGGTTTTTAGCTGCTTGTGCACCTAAATAAAGTAAGCAAACTAAATTACGACGATTCAATCAGGGCCAGGCAATCAACACCTGGTGGGTCATGCGTGGATCGCAACATCACTTTATCAGCCACCCACAAAGTAATTGCCATATAAGTCAACAAACGTTGTAATCAGTTCTTCATAGTTAAAGTAATGAACTTTTTGACATCTTGCATTTAGTATGGCCTGATTAGAAACAAAAATATCCCCTGTTCGCCTCCCCTGTTGTGTATGATGATAAATTTGGTGGTTGGACTCCATAAATTGAACCAGTGTCTGGTTTGAAAAGCTCCCCCCCCCCCCTTCTTCCAGAAGGAAAAAAAAAACATGCTTCCACAGAAGAAATTGAGGAAAAGAACAATCAGTTCAGGTAGGGTAAGCATTTTGTTACGCAAAGCAATTTTGACCAGTGTGTTTAAAAGTATTGTTTTTGGGTAAGACAGATGGAAATTCTGAAGACAGTGTCAACTCTTCTCCAAAACCAAGCCTCAAGAGGAAGGCTTCTTCCTCTGTGGAGGCTTCGAAGGAGACGAGCACCAAGCAGTACTCTCGTTGGATCCTGAAATCTGAACCACAGAGCCGCTTTGAGAAGGGCAGTGACATCAAGGTAATGAGACGACTACTCACTTGTGTGCTTGAAAACAAATATCATATCATCATCATCATTGACTTTACAGTTTGGGATCGAGGACTTGAAGGCTTTGCCCAATCAAACCAGCTGCTGGGACGGCGTTCGAAACTATCAGGTAGAGCCTCAAAACCAAAGATTTTGTCATCAAAACATTATCTCCCAGGCTCTTTCATTATAATCTTCTTAAATCTTTATTTTTTTAAAGTGTGTTTAAGACCTGACAAAAATATGCTATCAATGCATACATCTCTACGGTATATTAATTTATCCATCTTCTGTAGTGCTTATCCTCACTAGGGTCGTGGGCGTGTTGCAATATATCCCAGCTGACTCTGGTCAAAAGGCAGGGCACACCTTGGACCGGTCACCAGCCAATCACAGCCCACGTACATTTAAGAACAAACGACTATTCGCACTCACATTCACATCTACGGGCAATTTAGAGTCTTCATTTAGTGCCAGGATTTGGATGTGGGAGGTACCCGGAGAAAATGCACTCAGGCTGGATTTGAACCCAGGACCTCAGAAATGTGAGGCAGACATGCCGCTTATCTATACTATAAAAAATGTACTTATTGTAGAGGGGTTTGGAAAGTAACCCCAGCAGTGGATTGGGCCTTACTGAACTGCAAAAAAGATTGACACAAGTCTTGCGCTGTCGTGATCAGGCACGGAACTTCATGCGTCAAATGAAAGAGGGACAATTGGGGTTCTTCTACCACAGCAGCTGCAAGGAACCCGGAATAGTAGCAATCGTAAAAGTAAGAGCTCACACTGTATGATGTTGTACTCATTCAGACTCATGTTCATTGAGCCTCATTTCTTCCTCTTTTGTCCAGATAGTGAAGGAAGCGTACGTGGACCACACACAGTTTGACACAAATGATGCTTATTTTGATGCAACAAGCAGAGAAGAAAATCCCAAATGGAGCATGGTAATAGGAGGCACTCACACAGACAGTACTCAGGAATTAACAACAGAGATTTCAAGAAAACCATAATTGATAATTGTTAGAAATCATTAAATTCATATAAATAAATATCAATAATTAGTGTTGCACAAAAAATGCAATGACTTAAGTTGTCTATTTTTTTTTAAGGGGAATTCCGGTGACTTGTATTAACAATGTACCAATAGGTCATGTAATATGTACTCTATCTTGACAATGTGATGTTAAAGCCTCTCTTATTTAATAGTGTTTTGAGAAGATTTTTATCGACAATTACGAATTTTCAGGGGCGCTGCAATTTTCGCGAGTCACCATGACCTACGTGCGTGAATGTGACGTGTTTCGTGCCGTTCCAAACGCTCGATTACATGGGACACCATTTATGCCCAGCGCTGATTTCTCGGATTTATACTAATCTGATGAAGAAATAGCAGTATCGGGAAGATGGAGGAATACTTCCAAAAAGATTTGACAAACAATGCCGCTGAGTGGCGCAGCCGTGAGCTCGCCAGACTCCGCATCATTCTGCCCGCAGAACCATCCAAATATTCAACATTATTTACAGCCGAGCGATGGAGCTCGCTTCCCGGCCGAGCGAGCTCTGGTTCTTGGCGGGGAGCTCAGCTCAGGGCTCTGCCGCTCAGCTGCATTATTTACAGTCACAGATTTCAAATCTGTATGGAAGTATTCCTCTGTCGTCCCGATCAACTGATACTATTTCTTCATCAGATGAGGCTAAATCCGAGAAATCATCGCCGGGCATAACGGTGTCCCATGTAATCGAGCGTTTGGAATGGCGCGTAACACGTCACATCCGCCCACGTAGGTCATGTGACTCGCGAAAATGGCAGCGCCCCTGAAAATTTGTAATTGTCGATTAAAAAAAATCTTCTCAAAACACTATTCAATGAAAGAGGATTCAACATACATTGTCAAAATAGAGTACATATTACATGACCTATATTTAGACATTGTTAATGCAAACCACCAGAATTCCACTTTAAAAACTAATTTAGGACAACTTTGCATCACTGAATGAAAATTTTCTCTTGTTCAGGTAAGGTTTTAAATGCTTGATTAATCAAATGTTACAAACGTTGCTTCCAGTAAATTGAATAGTAGACTGTTGAAAGAAAGTACTATCGAGTAATCCCTCATTTTTTGCAGTTAATTGGTACCAGACCCACCCACAAAAATTGGAAAAACCGCGAGGTAGGGTTAAATGGTGTTTTTTTTTTTTTTTTTTTTTTTTTTTTTTTGGCTGCTTCATAGGTCATTGTCGTTTTGCTGGGGATGCCGCATTATACCCTATTAATGCGGCTTCCCGCTACAGTACTGTACTAAGGTATGCTGGTGTGTTTTTTTTTTTTTTGTGTGTTTTTACATTTATTTATTTTTGCGTCATTGGTCCATGCCATCTTGCTGGGGAAAATCCACGATGCACTGAATCCGCGATAGGTGATCTGCGAAGTAGAGAGGGATTAGTGTACCTGTAAATTGAATGTTACAGCGTCATTGTTCAAAAAGTCAGTGTGATGATGGATGACGCTGCTGATGTTCTTGGCCTTCAGGTGGATGTGCAGTACCAAAGAATGCTGAAGCGTTTTCTTCCTCTGGCTGAGCTCAAACAGTACCACATCCAGCACCGAACCGACGGGGGCCCTCTGAAGGACGTCATGCTCTTCACCAGGATGAGGCTGTCGGTGCAGCCTCTCACCAGCGGTAATTGAAGAGATGATTTCAAATTTGGCATCAGTGTTGTTTCAAAGTTTGCCGACTCACCTCTCTTTATTATCTCTACAGCACAATTTGACTTTATTCTGAACTTGGAGGATCAAGAACCGCTCTGACTGCTCTGATGGGGTGAAAGCTTGTTTATATACGCAGTATATCATGGAGATATTTGTTTATTGTAAAATGTTTGGTGTGAAAGGATAAAGCTACGATGAAAGAAAAACTTGACTGTTTTTCCATTTGGCATTTTATTTGACAAGTGGTGGACAATCAGCCATCAGCACTTTGCAAAAAGATCTATATAGTTCTACGGTAACTCTGCTTTAAAAGACTAAAATCAGGTTTGGAGGCAGGAGTACGCACGTGTGTCTAAACAAACTAAACACTTGGATGTGGCAGCCTAGTAATCCTCCTGGAATGCTGATTTGCACCGCTCTTATTTACACATCCAGACATAGGACGACATGAGTGCATTTCACATTTGAGTTCTTCATAACCGGAATGTCACTTATTCAAGGTTCTAAATCAAATAGCTGTAAAAACGTTGAGTACACACAGAATGACGTTAGCATGGAAATCTCAAGAATTATAATGTGAGGTGATTTTAGTTTGATTCCCGTTGAAGGGAAAAAAAAAAAAAAGCAAGGAAAGATAAATCTTATCCCATCTCGGTTGATCCTTCTTCCTTGCTTGGACGGATGTTGCCTCACGGAGATCCCCGGTCCAGTCTAAGGCGAGGCTCGTACCCACTGTCCTCCTTGGTGCATTGCTCCAACGCGCTTTCTGAGGTGGCTGAGCCCTCGTAGCGCTGGGAGGCGATGGCGGCCTGGTGGGACATGCTCTTCCTCACCACGTCACCTTTTCGCCACAGCGTGATCTCCTAGGAACACAAACGTAGTTGACATGCTACCTTTTAGAAAACTACATATGTTTCAATTTCAATTTTTTTTTGTCAGTGCGAATGTAAGTGATATCTCTCTACACAATGCATATAAAAATGTCTAATCCCTATTCTAATATGATTTTGTGATGTTAAAAAAAAAAAAAAGTGACCAAGATAAATAATTTCATAATGATTCCCACCATATAACCTGAAAGCAATACTAATTAATTGAAAGACAAAGTAAAAATAGTCACATTAAAACTCCTTTGAAATAGGCTCCGTACACAACTACCAGTCGGTCGGTGCCTGATTTACCCCAAGTTGCAGAGACAAACCTACTGGACCTTAAAAATCACTACATACTACTCAAGTCACACCAAACTGGTGACCTATACAGTGTTCCCTCTCTACTTCGCGCTTCACTTTTTGCAGCTTCAGTGCTTCACGGGTTTATATTAATCAAAAGTATAATAATGCAACCAGATCGGCATATTCCGGAAAGACACGTTGATACAAGGCACATGATTGGTTCCTGGCGGAACAACGACCAATGAGCGTATGAGCGGATTTATCCCATGAGCATCATCGAAGCCTCACCCAGCAACTTCAATTGTCCCACCCATTTCCTTGTTTTGCGCGTTGCCTCGTCCACGCTGTTGAGCGTCTCGCATATGTGCTGTATCTTAATGTTTTTGTGAGAACTTTTTTTTAAGTGACTTTTTTTGATTATGTAGTGACAATACCACCTCAGAATTGTGCCCCAGCGAAAGCTGAAAGTTTCCTCACCTCATCAGTGAGGTATGGCGGGTAGCAACTTTTTAACAAGGATGAAAAAGGCCTTTTTTTGGAAGAGGACACCTACATGTACTACTTCAAGGACTGTGTTTACAATCATCATGTGGAAATGCCGCAGGTGAGTGAACTTAATCCGTCGCCATCGTGTGTGTGCGCATGTGTGGGAGTGAGACGGGACTCCACATGTGTGTGGAAATGCAACACGAACAGTTGCAAATGTTTACAATTTACAAGTTTAGGGAGGGTGACTGGGGAGGAGTAGTGTTTAAGAGAGGACACATTGATTCTGAGTGCTTAAATGGATCTAATAAAGCCTTCCGAGAAGCAAACAGGTGCTTTGGACCATTATTGTTCCCGCCACCGAGGCGTCCCCCCAACGTTTCCCAACCACGGTCAGGCGACTGTAGCAGAAAAGATTAACAAAGGTTTTATAATTAATGATTTAAGTAATGTTGCAATCTTAATCTCAAATATGTAAAGTATAAATACAGTTTACATATTTTAATCATTCTGGTACCCACACATCTGAAAATTCCTGGATGTGTGTGTGTGTGTGGGGGGGGGTTCTACTTGACATTTTTTAACATTTCACAGGGGCTTCTGGTCCCCATTAACCTCAAAAACAGGGATTGCTGTATAGTGCAGCTTCTGATTTAAATGAGCGACAGAATGAGTCATCTGGTGTCAGCGTCATCTCCGTTGAGGACTGCACATGTGCTGTATAATAAATAAGGTACTGTGCTCTGTGACCCAGTTGCCCAGCCATGTAAGCAAAACGCTGACCTAAGCACTTGGTCATCACATGGCAAAATATCCTCCTCATTTGTCAGACTCCGAGGCCCCTGGAGCATGTGACACGTATACCTGCTGTTTGAAGTAGCGCCTTTCCTCCTCGTCGATCAGCACCAGGTTCAAGTAGTAGCGCACTGAGAACTTCTTGTTGATGTCTCGCATGGTGGGAGTCAGGTCGTAGCCGGCCAGAAACAATCGAATGGGGATGGACTCACCTAAAAACACACACAATATGAATATTCTTCACACTTAACATATAACACTTAACAATTTTGTGTGTTCTGTAAAAATATGCCTAAAAGGAAAACAAATTGACTTTTTTGACGCCAACCCATTTCAAGTTTTACTTTATTTTAGCAGTACTTGTAAGGTGGTTTAACCAAACGTTACACAAGCATGAGTTGTTAAAAAGTTACTTAACACTCCCCGTTTATTAGGTAGAACAAAAATTTTCATGGGTCAGTGTGACCCAATGCATGTTTTGTCATTGCCCAAAAATATGAATTGAAAAAAATAATGGAACCAACTTATTTTTAAGTTTACAACAGATCAATTTGACCCACAATATAACAGGAGAGATATATATTTATTAGGTTTTCAAAATTCAGAGAATTTTTAAAGGGAACTGACAAGAACATCCATCCATCGCAAGCAAAGGGAGAAGATGCAAAGCCAGATTTAAACAGAGGTCTTCACAACTGCCAGGCAGATGTGAAATTAAATGTAGGAGGTTCCACTGTAATAATTATAATAACTGAAACTGGTTGTGTTTAACTTTACCCCTGACTGGTGCTCCATCCATAATCTCATATTTGGCAATGGTGTCGTTTTCGTGGTAGACACTCGGGCCCGTTCCGGTTGTCTCCCGCTTAATAATGTCGATTTCCATGTGTCTTATCTTAATCCTCACCAACAGGAAATAGATTTTCCCCACAATGACGTCTTTCAGGTGGTATCTGTTAGAAGTTGTAGTAATATACAAACTTCAGGTACCACACAATGTAATGAGATCCAAGACAAAAACTGTATCCAAAATTCTGCTTATACAAAAGCTAATTAAGAGATGTTACTTATTGTCTTACTTGGATTTGTTATACTCAAACTCAATGTGGAGACAGTCCTCAATGCCGACTTCCATTTTAATGGAGGAGTTCAGTTCGGGGTACGTGCTCAGCGTGTGCACAACAATGTCCAACTCTTTACTGATATCGTTAAGTCTTCTTATCACGGTTGCACGCAGGAAGTATCTGCACACGGGTGGAAAGGATAAAAGTTTCAGTAGGTTGAAAAATATATTTGAAAGGTTGCTACAGTTTGTTAAGGTTTACCTGAGTTTGACATTCTGGCCTGTGTAGGACTCGTAAGGCTTCTCCACATGAGTGAACTCAAAGTCGAACGTCTGCGACTGGGTCATCTCCCCGGGCCTTGCCAGGTCTTTCACCAGGGACACAAACTCATGGTGGTTCCCACGGTCATAATACAGTTCTGAAAACGGAATGAGATATATTCTTCTTGAAATTGCTTTGTGTCTTCAGAATTAGTAGAGTTACGCCCAGCAATTTTATTCTTCCCGATACTAAACAAATGTGTTTGATGGGGTTTGGGAGCTGAAATTTAAAAATTCAGCTTGCAAAGTGTGAACATTGGTTGGCATTTCTACCTTGAATAGACAAGAGTCTCAGAAGGCATGAAAGATACAGGAAGTGTGCAATTTTGGTTAGAAGTGGCCATGTTTGGGTACATCCAGTGGTGGTACAATCAGCAGTAAGAGCAGGTTGCAGGGTGCACTCGACAAGGTCTCATAATGAGCACAGCTGCACTGAGAGGGCACTCGTGTTCATGACATGAACCCTAGAATATTCCTGGTTCATCATTCATATATTCACAAATTATTTATTTTCTTCAGAGGGCGATTGTTGGATGTATCCTCTTATTTGCTGCTTTTGTGTTCAGGCCAAAGCAATAAAAATAGTCCTTTGGGATCATCCTGTGGAATCATCAGCTCTAGAATGCACCACTTTCTGCCGTCAAGTCTTTATTCCCTTAATTTGTTGTGTAAAAATGGCCAAATTTGACATTTTGTGGTCAGTGCTAATGTGCAGATTTGTTTGCCCATGTGTGTTAGCAAGCGAATTTGTGCTGCCTTTTATTTAGGTTAGTATGTGAGCTAATTCTATTAAGCCTCATGTGAAGATGGTTTTGAATAATTTACTGAATACAAGTGTTAATATAACATGATTTCATACTTGTCTCCAGACGAAAGGGCATGGGGACGAGTCTGTTTTAAGTGCAATGCCGCAATTTTGCGGCATCTACATACAATTACAATTTTTTCAAAAACCATCAATTACACCAATAAAGCTTGGTCCACATCTTTCGTTTGAGCATGGCATTCACTAGAAATAACTGGATGATCTGCCAAATGCTATTTCAAGTATTGTAGGTAGCTGGATGAATGACATTTCTGGTTAGCTTATTTATTTTGGATGAATAGATGTCACCTCCCTAGACCTTCTGATGGGCTTCTTCTGTTCTACATGAGATGTCTGGTTGACTAGATGGTATCAAGACTTTTATTAAAACAAACTATAGTCCATATTTGTTTTTATATTATCGTGTCATTTCTGTGTAATTTTTATTACTTCAATAGGTCTCATGTGAATTTTCAAAATGTACCTAGCAGGTTTGCTCTTTCCCCGTCCTTCTACTATAGAAGTAGATTAGTGCCACCAGGATTTGAATTTGAAATGTAAAGTGAGATAGTATTTGAATTTGAAATGCCACAGAAAACAGGATTTGAATTAGAAATGTAAAATGATCATATTTTCAATAGTTGCTACAATTCGCTGTCTGAAATTCATCGTCTGTGCCACGAGGCGGAACACCCAGCGAATCGCAGTTACGCTTTCTTAGTCACGTGATGTCGCCTAATAAGAAAGCGTAACTAGATTGGCTGGGTGTTCCATTCTGACCGGAAGTAACCCTGCCTGGTGGCACATACGGTGAATTTTAAGACAGAATTGTCGCCGGTTGAATTTCAGATAGCAAATTGTAGCCAGTTGAATTGTTAACGTTGAAAATTTACTCTGAAATACAACTATTGAAAGTGTGATCACTTTACATTTCAAATTCAAATCCTGGTGGCACTAAACTACTTCCATATTTCTACCAACCTGATTTTCCTAATTAGAATAGGCCTTCCTTCCTTCTTTCCTTTACGCCCTCCCATTTTAGTTGAAATGTGCCTTACTTCTTCCGGGTTCTTCAGCGATGTGGGCAAGCGCGAAGACGCTGCAGGTTCTTCTTTTTGCAAAGGTTTCATTGAGGTGAAAAAAAAGACGAGCTCGTTTCCCAGTTTAATGCCAACAACGGCTCGACATTTACTTACCAATCTGTCCGACAAATTCAATCTTGATGCCCTGGTGCTCCAGCCTCTTTCCGGGGCTCTTGAGCGTGACGTTGACCCTGCCGCTGACGGTCTCTCCGTCGTAGAAGAGGAAATACTTGTCCTTCTTGCCATCCTCCGTCTTGTGCTCAGCCTTCTTCCTCGTCTCGGCGTCGTTGAGCACCACGTCGATGTCCGCACTCTGTCCGAAACTGAAGAAGCTCATTGCTGTCACGCCTACAGCAACAACACAAGGCCCGAAGGGTAAATTTCCCTCCTTGCGAGGGCCGCGACACGCTGTTGAGTACGTACTTGGTAATGCAAACACGTTAACTGGCCATGCCCAGATGCGGCAGCGATGGAGCGGAAAATGACAACGCTACGTGCGCCTCAACAGAAAAAAAAATGTCCATTGATTTAAAAAAAAAAAAATGCTTTTCCCCGTAGTTTTACTTCCGTAAATGCATTAAAAACTATATGCCTAGCCACACTTGTCTCGCTCGCAACGTGAATATCGTCAAATTACATGTTTCGTTCCGATAAGAGATGTCGCTGTTGTCAAAATATTCAGGACGGAAGACATCTGGGTCGACACTACTACTTCCGGGTAAACGCGGCTACACAATAAGAGCAGACAAAATAGAAGTCTTGGAAACCGACCGTGAGTACGGCTACACAATAAAAGCACATCTTTCGCCTTTCAAGAGTTCGTTTACGACTGAGCGTGTACGTCGGTGCCGTTTGAAAGGAGTCCTTATGCACAACTAAATATCGGCCAATTTGCCAGTAAAATCAGGAATAAATTTAATTATACCCATTAAAAAAAGGATAATTTATTGTAGTGTAATTTTAATAAAACGCACGAGGTTCAACTGTAACGCTGATGATCAACTATTAAAGGGATTTCCCCAGTCACATATAAATTCATTCAATGAAATCACGTTTCATTCGAAGCAAAAAGGACAATCAAGCGTCTCAACAGTTCAAATGTATTTTAATCATAACAAAAATCAACCATTGACAGTGGGCATTGTACAACAGTTCCTGAGTTATTACACAAATCATGAACACAAAAAGTTTGAAACACTAGACAGTATTGTACTGTAAATTGATCAACTTGAACAGCTCATTGCCTTATTTACAATAAGGTACTAGGGGGAAACATTTTAGCATTTATGTACAATAGAGGCAAAACTGGACAATATGTCCAATATCTACAACCAAAAAAAGTAACACACAGAAGGTCACTTGTACACAAACAGCACTCTATAAGTCTTACATTGCCACTCTTAATAGTAAATACTAAATTTGCAGCCAAGTGGTGTATATATAATATTCAAATCCATTGCGTAACTTGTACATGTAATGTTATCATTTGTAACGATGCTCAAGGCGGATAAATTGTGCCTCACGTTATCGGAGATCCTGTTTTCAATTGGCCATTTATTGCCAGTACAACTTCAATATGTACAAACACCGCTTTCAATCCTTGGCCACTTGAAAGAACAACAAAAAAATAACACAATGTGTCTCACATGAGCACAGACAAAACACAAGACGACTTCTGTAAAACAAGTCCAGTGTATAAAAAAAACATTAGAAAAGAGAATTTGTTTCAAAATTTGGAATGGAATGTTGCTCCCAACACATCCCTTGCCACCATTTGGCTAAAAGTCTCAGGCTTGGATGGAAAGGAATGAATGACTTCACTGTCTAGTATAAAAATGTGGGAAATAAAAAAATAAATTCTACAAGTGAGCGGTGAATGATGAAAGGAATACTCAACAAGTGATAAATATAAAATCTATCAATGCTATAAAAACAAACGAGTGCCACAAAACCATATACAGTAGAACATTACTTTGGCAAGTTGGTTTGATTTCGATGTGCATCAAAGTGTGCCATGTTACAGCTTCAACTTAACCTAACGTGCCATTTATTGTTGCACATTAAACTCGTTACTTCCACTTATGTCAGATGACGAACGATGACTTGTGGCGGAAATGTCCCTGAAAGTAAAAAAGAACAAATGTACTTTAGTCGTATAAGGAGACAGATGTTTCTTTCACACAATTCAAAACAGTTTCCAGGTTGTCTTAATTTATTAAAATACACCAAAGGAAGATCCATTCAGCAAAGTGAAGCGGTACTCAAGTGTGTGACGAAAAAAAAATCATCATTGATTGCATTTTTACTCAAGAAGGCAGCACTTAGAACATCCAGGTCTTGATCACGGAATGTAGTGGATGCACCAGCTTACCCTCATCAACAACTCACCACTTCTCAGAAGCTAATGAGAATCTGTTCTTACAATGCAGCTCTGCTTATCTTAGACATGCTTGCCTGTAGTGACATCATGGGCAGCGAACTCGGCATGGAGGCGGTATTTGGTAAATCAACAAACTGTTACTTCACAACGTGTGAAACTTCTCAAGTTCTGCAGTTTTCTACATTTTTTTTTTAAAAAGCCCCACCCCTCTAACTTTATCATATGTTCATGCTCAATTATTTACCTCATCTGCATCGCCGTACTCGACTCCGTCATTCTGTCCTTGCCAACCGAATCTGTAATAAAATACACCACCATAAATGCATGTCTTACGAACTTAGAAATGGACAGGGTTAAAATTCTGACACTCACTCGTTTTCATTGTGGCCTTTTTTGTTGGAGAGGACGCGTGAAGCGCAATGCCAAATGCAGCCCAGCACAACGATGACTGCTATCACACCGCCGACAGATTTGAGGACGATGTTGAGGACGTCAACGTCATCTGTACAGAAGAAAAGGTAAAGACAGTCTTATCTCATATGTACTTATAATATACAAGTTATTAGGTATAACAGAATTTAACCAGATGTTTATCATGCTCATTTATGACTGATGCTTTCAGCAGCTATTTTAGAATATTTTGTGCAGAATTCCGACATCAAGTAAGCTCTTTTAATTTTCCTGGTTATCTCACTTAGCTACGGCTCGGGCAAAACACAGGGGTGCCTTGAGATCTTTTGTTTAATTTGTGCCTTGACCACACTCATACTTCAATAACACTTGTATCACAAATCCTCTTTTCTGATTGAACTGAATGAAAATGGCATTAATCTGTTGCACCCTCCCCATGAAACATTTGTAATGTGTACTTTAATGAGGGATGATAGCATTTCATAATGTTGTATTCCATAAAAACACAATCTGTTTATGACAAAATAGTTAAAAACATTCAATTTGTCACATTGCATCAGTTGAATGCTGCTCCTGATGGCGTGTTTGCCTTGGCCACCTGGGGGCAGTATCATACAGTTGCTTGAATACAGTTTACATCGATTACTATATGATGCATCTCACTGCTGCAAACAGTCTTGTCTAGATGCAGCAGCCAATCATCATCATTTATAATAGCGCCTCAACACCGCTCTTATTTGACCAGTATGCCATTATATGCAAAGTATAAGGGTGTACGAATGTGAACATGGTTACATTGTTTACATATTGCTGCGCTTTTTGTTGTTTGTTAGATGCTATTTAGCATTGGCATTGAGCGATTAGGCTGAAAGGCTAAACTATTGATCATTTTAGTGTAATTTGTGTAGCCTGACAGTAAAGAAAGTTAGTGATTGACAGCTTGAAGCCCATTTTTTAATGAAATTTTTACTATTTGCCAAACTGCTACTTAATGTAAAATGTGTACTTCACCACAACTAATATTTGTATTTCTTGCGCTTGCTTGTCAAACCAGAAAAATAAGATGAATGATGGCTCCCATCTCTAAAACCTTGCTAAATCACGTCACTCATATCTCAAGCAACCTTGATATTACAAGAAAACGGGATATAAGAGCTTCACCCCTCTAACAGGGGTGAGCAACATGGTGCCTGCGGGCAACAGGTTGCCCCCAAGTATCACAAGTAGCCCGTGGGACTATGATTGTGCATAAATCAACGTGATTTACAAAGGATGTTGTAGAGGTCAAGGATTTTAGTACCGTGTTGAAAGATGCCCCAATACATTTTAGAGGGGCCTTTTAGGGAGGACATCCTAAGGTACACCTGCGCAATAACCATTCTGTCAAATCAGCATCTTGTTATACCACAGCAGCAAGGTGGACGAATTCTGGCAAAATAGAAGTGATCAGTACCATAGATTAAGTGTTTTAGTTGTGTATATTTGCATTACACAAACACTACATGCTCGTGTAAACCATTACAGAAACAAGCAAATTATATTTCTAATTAACTCTGCTGTCAATGTAAGATGAGTGTGGCGTAAACCTTTTGGACCTGGTCCAATAAATATGATAAACACTATGTAATTATGAATTAACATTTACTTGTTAAGTGACGTTCTACATTTTGTATTGGCCCTTGGAGGATTTTATAAAAACCTTGGTGCTTGTGAATCTGATGAAATGCCCAGTGCAAAAATATGGTTCTTTTTGCTACACTTGTGGATGAACGCACGCGCAATTTTAAGTTTAGCTGCTCCACCTAGTGGAGAACGGGGGAATTATGTACAGTATTCATGATTCTGCTCTTTCACATTGCATCGCTGTCCACGTACTCAGTGCCCACATTTTCCTCATAGATGTTTAAAGTGCAAAGGCAATCACACGTCACTCACAGACTTCCATCCACTGGGAGGGACACTGGGCGTGACCGGCGTCATTCATGGCTTGGCAATAGTACTCCCCCGCGTCTTCCTTCCTCACCCTACGGAATTTCTGTGGAGAAATGTCAAAGTCAGTTGAGTGACACGCGACTGCACAGTAGGGAAATGTAAAAAAAAAAATGCCTCATGTCCAGGATTTACAGCTGAGTGCAAACAAATATAGACAGCTGCGTATACGAGCTACTGCTCTGTCCCTTTATACTGAATTCATTTAGAGCTGGCTTTTACTGGGGAGGGGCAAAGTTACTAATTGTCTTAATATTAATTAAGGGTTGTGACATACCAGGCTTCCAGTGACCGGGTTAATGGTGTATGTGGCGTTGATAAACTTGGGCGTGTTCTTGGGGTCTTGTGGAAGCTCCTCGTTGTTGTGGAACCAGCGGTAGCTGGGTGCCGGGAAACCCTCGTTCTCCAGACACCGGAGCTCGGGCGACGTGCCCACCGTGACCGCCTCAGGCACGCTGCATCGGGGCATCACAGGTATCACTGTGCACAAAATGCATATTTTGCGTTGATTTTTGTCAAAGCAAGACTGCTACGGACATTTCCAGATTGTTTGTAAACAATAGGCGCTAGGGTTCTTCCAGGAAGCAGAAAGCTAAAGTGAATTACACTGACCGAAATTGAAAAACTGACAAAAACCTATTGTGCTTAAAATTGCTCCACAAGTTTTTTTAGATTTACTTAAATACCATGTTAAATGATTTTGCCGAGTTGTTTCGCAATACAATGAATTGATCAAAACCTGCAAAGACTGAACAGTTTAGCACTTGTGAATATTAAGCATTGAACTGTTTTTGAACAATTCAGTTGTTTAGATTTTTTTTGAGTGAGTTGAAAACCTCATGTACACACTTGGACTTTCTAGCATTAGGTGGACCTCCCCACTATACAGATACGTAGATAAAATTGTTGGTACGCCTGTCAGTAAGAGGAAAACCGCAGTTGTCAACAGAAAAACCTGACTGACAAAAAATAAAAATATGAATATTAACCAATGAAAATCAGGCATTGTTTTTTAATTTGGTTCGACAGAATTAACAACCTTCGACAAAATTATAGTAACCTTAATTTGTTACACAACCTTTTGAAGGCAATCACTTCAAAGCATTTTCATTATTTTAGGTATTCCAAATGAAGAAATATTCAAGGTAATAAACGTGCACAAAATTTGGCACACACTCTGGGCCTAGTGAAAACATCTGATAATTTCACATTTTTGGGTGGTCTCTTCTGTTTGTCATCGATTTCCCTATTGTGGCCATGTTAAAGTTGGCTATATTCCCGCGGCACTTACATTTCTGAATACTGTATGTGCAAATCTAGTCCCGCGAAATGTCTAGCTGGTTGGAGGATTTGATGCAACTGCCAGTTCCTTAGTAGTAACATGGGCCATTTCTACTATGAGTATAGTGCAGTTAGTCATCGAGCAATGCCTACAACCTGGGAAAAAAAAAAAAAAGCATCTTCCCTCGAGTGTTGTGTGGTATTTGGATGACAGTTCCTCTGTTATGTGGAGCCACTGTACACATAAGTACATGGAGGGAATGACAAATTGTACAGCCCAAGCGCAAGTACGCAAGCCCGTCCAATTATCCACACGAGCCAACAAGATGGCTAAACCAGGGGTAGGGTCGTCTGGTGTTGTCAGTGTGTGGGTCTTCGTGACAAGACTCTTCAGGGAACGTTCACTGTTTATTTCAAACAGCGAATGTTATTCAAGTCAGCCTGTGGCTCACACAGACTGGATTGACAGGTGAAGGTCGAGCAGGGCGTGTTTTCAGCACATTCAGCAGACACAGCCGCAGCATCTTCCAGCTAGGACGTGGTGTCAATGAGCGCTTCATTTGATAGAATTGGTATATTTTCTGTTTATTCAAATCTGGCCATCTTATTCAGATAACTCTTTACTGTGGTGCTTCAAATTCACAAGATATTATTTTCACTTTTCAATAGCCTTTAGATTTTTTTAATTAATCCAGTGGACCCTGTGGGCGAGAAGGATACATTCAAGTGTCTGACGTAAATAGTTGCACATTGAAGAGTCCAAGTCTGCCCAACGATGTAGTAGCTACTTCTAAAGGGACACACTGGGAACCCAAACCTCCATCGCTGGGTTTGTGTAAGACATTTAGCACACCAAAAAAAGGTTGCTTCCGAGGAAACATCATCTCTGCTTAATCCTATCCATTAATCCAAGCAACAGAAAAGTAAATTTGTAAATACGATGTAAATTTGCATAATTGTCAAGTCACAACTTGGCAACGTTCAGAATGGCTTGCTCACAGGCACATGTTGGTAAAGAGGTATCAGACAAAAAGAATCCCTTGTTTTTTTTTTAATTTCACTAACCTCTCACTGCAAGACTAATGAGAATCTCATCAAAGTCCCTCTGATCATCGATGGCGGCCACCTCGCAGCGGTACTCGGCCGTGTCTTCTCGGGTGGCATTCAAGATCACAATGTTGGCCGGCTCTCTGAGCTGCGCTCTGTTCTCCAAGTCGCCTTTTGAGAGGAGAGGGAAAAAAAACCACACTTTACAAGGACTGATTGAAAAACCCAGCACGACTCAGGTCGGGTCACAAATGGAATTCAAAGCAGAGCGCCTGCATTCATTCTCTACAGCAGAACGTGGCATCACTCACCTGCTATCTTCTTTTGAAAGTACACATAGCTCGGGATGCCATTCCTAATCTTCTTCCACTCAATCCTTGGGTTCTTGGTGGAGATTGACTCTATTAAGCAGGTCAGCTCGACGGCTGTGGAGAGGAAAGGGGGAAAAAAATGCAATGCAAATTGGAAAAGAAAAGCTACTTTTGGTAAAATAGGTTGTGGCAACTTACGCTCAAACTCATTGGCCCACACGATCTTGTCCGTGGTCCGGAGGATTACTGTGAGCGCTGATGGGATGTGGACTGCGGAAAGACGAAGGGGGGGAAAAAAAACACATAATGCTGAGTCACCCTGATGGAGTTTTCATTAGCAGACATTAGCAGCTGGGCAACTCGCCTCATAAACAAGAGGATTATCATCATAAACACACACACACACACACACACACTAGCTCCCTGCATCGAGAAGTATTAAATGCTTCCTATTTCTATTTCCAAGAAGATTAACCCAAAACTGAGTGAGGGTGCACACAGCACGCTTCCACCACATCTATCGCTTTGCTTTATGGTCATTAATTGGATAATAATGCGGCTAGCAGTGGATCACGAGAGGGGACGCGCCGAACGTTCAATTGCCACTCATAAAAACATAACGATACAGCACCAGGCCATAAATATTTTGGTGGTTGTCAGGCCTTTTACTGTGCTGGCTTTTCTCCAGATGCAGGCGGAGGTCCGAGTGCTGACTTTGAGCTTTTTCAATTTATAAGGTACAGACACAACCACTCACCGGCACAATCTATGAGCTACTGTATGTCAAAATGTGGTCACCTTATTTTGTCCCATGAGAGGAGCAAAGCATTAGAAATATTTCTTAGTATGATACAATTATATTAATAACCATATAGGCTTAACAATGGCAGGTGTGCCTCATTTTGTTTTCAATTGGTGGGAAAATATAACATTGCTATCTTGGGTGACAGCATTGGGTACAGCCAATATAAAATTAATATTTCCTTAATAATTTGACTGTGCGGGTTCTCTGAATAGTCTGGTTTCCTCACATTCCAAAAACATCCATGGCATATTATTTGAAGACTCGAAAACTGCCCTTAGGTGTGAATGTGAGTGTGAAGAGTTGTTAGTCTAGATCTGCCTTATGATTTGGTTGGCGCCCAGTTCAGGGTGTAGTCAACATCTCACCCCAAGATAGCTGCAACAGACTCCAGCACTACGGCAACCCCTGTGAGGATAGGCTGAATGGAAAATGGTAGATGTTTTGTTCAGTGTTTCCACCTAGGTGTTGCTTTAGTACTTAAAGTTATCTATTAACTAATACAAGTGACACTTGTATGTTACTGCTGCAAATAAGTATTTGAACTTTTGAATGAAAACTTAATATTTGGTACAGTACAGCCTTTGTTTGCAATTACTGAGTTCAAACATTTCCTGTAGTTTTTCACCAGGTTTGCACCCACAGCACCAGGGATTTTGGCTGATTCCTGTGCACAGATCTTCTCTAGATGAGCCAATTTTCTGGGGTGTCATTGACAAATGCAGAGTTTGAGTGAGCTCCCTCCAAATATTTTCTATTGGGTTTAGGTCTGGAGACTGGCTAGGCCACTCCAGAATCTTGATAGGCTTCTTACGGAGACACTCCTTGGTTGTCCTGACCCGGTGATGGTATTCCTAATTCCTCCTCCTCCAAACATGGCGAGTGGATTTAAGACCAAAAAGTTCTATTTTGGGCTCATCTGACCACATAACTTTGTCCCATGACTCCACTGGATCATTCAGTCAATGGCCAAACTAAAGACGGGCCTGGATGTGAACTGATCTAAGCAGGGGAACCTTCCGTGCCATGTATGATTTTAAACCACAACGACTTCGTGTATAACCCAGAGTAACCTTGAAAACAGTGGTGCCAGCTCTCTTCAGGTCAATGACCAGCTCCTACCGTGTAGTTCCAGGGTGATTCCTCATCCTACTTAGGATCATTGATACTCACCGAGGTGAGCTCTTGCTTGGAGCCCCAGTCTGAGGGAGACTGACAGTCGTGTCTAGGTTCTTCCATTTTCTGATAATTCCTCCAGCACTTGATCTTTTTTCACCAAGGAGCTTGGCAATTGCCCCGTAGCCCTTTCCAGCTTTGTGTTGGTCTTCGCAATTTTCTCTCATGTCTTTGGAGAGCTCTTTGATCTTGGTCATGTTAGTAGTTGGTTGTGGAGTCTGTGTTTATGCAGCTAATGATTTCAAATAAAGCATTTCTAATTTAGAATATTCAGTGGAGTGTAGGTTGACTTTTTAGATGTGGACTAATAGGTCTTTTAGGGGCAGATTTTTTTTGCCGATTGGCAGGTGTTCAAATACTTATTTGCAACAGCAACATAGCACTAAATTATTGACGAGTCATACATTGTGATTTTGGGCCTTTTGTAAATTATGCATCTCACAGTGAACATGAACCCAAGATGAAAATTTCAGACCCCTTCATGATTTCAAAGTGATATAACTTGCATAATCGCAGGGTGTTCAAACAGACGTTCGGCACATTCAGAGAGGTTCATAGTTGATCCAAGAAATTTAAACAAATTGCAAATTTCTTACCGGGTGAATAGGAATGCGAACATCATGGTGTACTTTTGGTTAGCACATGTGCCTCATATTTCTAAGAGTATGTGAACTGGTATGTTAGGTTTGGTGAAAAGTTTAATTTTCCTTTTATGTGAATGTGAGTTACTCACCTCACTTGTTTGTAATGCCCCTTTTTCTACTTTTATTCTGAATCATGTCAAGACTAAAAAGCACACCCATGGCTGATCAATGCTTCCTCAATGTTTCACACGGCCTCCAAGTTCAAGTACACGACTGCGGTCTGCTCTTTACTAGCTGGAGACTTTGCGGCATGCAGATAGACCGCAGCAAGCATAACGTGCAGTCTGTTATGTTAATAGTTAATAGGAAGAAAGTTAGAAGACCACAAAGAAGATGCAAAGCCTCATGTTGGAACATGACACAAGAACACTCCAGAAAGCATTATCTTAACCACTCTGTGACGTCATTTTGACAGGCAGTACTCTTGACAAACTGAAGCATCCCTACTACATAATACATTTGCATCGGCTGTTGTTTTTACACCCTAAAATATAACAAAGCCAGCCTTCGGTGCAGGTAAAGCCTTTCGTGTTTTAAATTTATGCAGATTGTGAGCAATAAACAAAAAGTGTGGGGGCCGCATAAACCAGAAGCGCAAATTACTTAACCGTGCTTAAATGTGCTGCATATTTAATCATCATTCTTGTTTGGCCTCGGGCACACAGAGCATACAGTAACTCTTAAGATTTTAGTTGTCTTTGCTTGAGTGGACTCCTCAAAGCAATCTGTGTTATTTAAGTAAATGCCATTTTTTCCCCAAGTAGCAGGATGCCTCAGTGTCAAAATTGGGGGTGGGAAGAAAAGGTGAATCCACAAACTAAGCTAAACTATTTTAAATGTTGCAATAATTCAGAGACTAATACTTTTATTGTAAATTTACTTTTCATCAAAAAAATGTAATCTATTTTTGAATGTTGCAAATTTCTGCAAAAATATTTTTTCACTGAATATTTCCACTATATTATCAAAAATGAAAAACAAACAAGAAAAAAACGTTAATTGTACATTTCTTTCTACGAAAGAAAATTTGTGACTTTTCCCACTCCAAAATGAAAACTTCGTTGGAATAGTTCTACTTTATTCTTGTAAAATCCTAACTTCAATGTTGCAGTAAATACGACAATGTTTTTCTCATTAATTCTTATAACTGTTCTCTGTGAAAAAAACCCGTTAAACATAAAATACTACGATTTTTACTGTAAAGTTCTCAATTTGAAATTTTTTTTGGGTCAATGTCGTAGAATAAAATGGACTGTAATCTGACAGTATTTCATCATTGTGTTGTTGTTCGAAAATGCTTCTGGATAAGCAGGAGGACGATTTTAAAACAGGGATGAGAAAGTGTTCATAAAATGGGGTCATTAAAAAATTTGCTGCGGTGAATGTTTTCACAATCCTTTAACTATTGCCTGTGGTGATTCTCACGTTGATAATAGCAGGGCACACATGGGACTTAATAACCCCCGTGCTCGGTCATGAAGGCAACCACACGCCCACTGGGGCTCAGATGAAAGACCCCAAAATGGAGGCTGAAATTAAGACAAATAAAAGGCTCGCACACCACAAGACATCATCCCCTTTGCTTGTTCCCCTGCAGCTTTCTTACTAATTCAGAGGTCTTTATTCAAAGCTACCACACGACATCACTCCCCTCGCCTCTGAGCAGGATGCCACTAACATGCTGTCACACACACACACACACACACGCACACACACACATGCCAGCCCCGTGGGAGCTATGAAAACATGGCTCCTGCCCGAGCAGCGAGTCATTAACTCGTCGCTGTGCGCAGATGAGACGTGACTCCCAGGTCTCAGCTTCTGTCTCCCTCGCTGACTTTTCCCACCCTGAACATGGTAGTGGGGCAGTGAAAGCTATTTTTACTCCATCTGTGACTGGACATCCCGGGAGAGACAAATTGAGCTAGTCCAGCAAACAATCCCTTCGCAATTTGTGGATTATCCTTTAACGGCTTCATACGTGGCGGGCAGGCCAGAGGTGTAGAACTATAGATTAGCATCAAAACCGCGGCAATACAAAGGGCATGAGACTTGTACGCCCCTCCTCACTCGAGACACTTTCATGAGAATGAGAAGAAAAGCATGACATTTGTGGATTTACTGCTTTCATACAGCACTGCGTAATGTTATTCTACTCATAAAAACACCTTCATTCAATTAGAGCAATAAAAACACGCTTGAGGCTGCCAGAGATTCTAATACGTCGCATCTGCGGGGAGTCAATAAACGAATGAATTAAATAAGATTAAATTGAGCAAATAGCTGTACTGTCAGTAAAGTTGTGACGTGATGGCAATAAAAATGATGTAACGTGATGATAATGACAGCTGTAATGTTCCAAAAACAAAGTGAAAATAGTATAGCCAAAAATTTTACTTAAGCGTAATAATGGTTTCATATAATGAGAACATAATCGTAATGTTATGAGAATGGAAGTTGTAATATTGAGAATTGAGGCAATATGTTTCATGAATTACGTCTTATTGTTAAAAGAATAGAAGCCAAAATGTTTCAAAATTGCTATGTCATGAGAATTAAATCTTGGTGTTTCAAGAATAAGTTCAGAATTTGTTACAAAATCAAGTCTTAATATTATGAGAATCAAAGACCTAAGGTTTCAAGAAAGTCCCAATATTCCAAGAATAAAGTCAAAGTATAACAATACTAAGGTTGCAAATGTTACAAGACAGTCAATGCATTTCTTTTAGTCTTTTAAAGTAGAATTGTAAATATTTGACGCCCAATAAAGTTAATTTAAACACCGCTGAGAGACAACACGGAATGCACAGATCAGAGTACAAGACAAATTCAAGATTGCACTGTCAAACTACTGGAGTAAAAAAAAGTCTTGGATTACGATATTACCACATCCCGTTTTTTACTATTAGTGGGCTTTATCTGGTCACCTCAAATGCAACCAAATACACTCGCTACCGTGGGCATGACAACATGAGTGAATTGTGGTGACTGTATTGTACGAAGAAAATGGGGGTGGCGGGAATGTTTTTGGGTGCTCAGGAAAGGAGAGGACTTTGTGTAAGGCTTGCTTAAGGTATGGTTCACGTATTTTTTTTTTTTATTTGATACAGCTCGCAATCCATCATCAACATAACGTTACGTACCTTAGCAAGCGAGTGTTACTGCTAGTGATTGTTTATAAAGATGCTGCCATTCTGTCAAATATGAGCTAACCAGAGCAGTGAATTCCAACCATTTTGAAGCCAAGGCACATAGCGGTACTTACGCTTGAAAAATTTCAACGGCACACCAACAAACAAATATGTCACAAAAAGTAGATACATTAATTGCTGTAGGTCCTTACTGCCATCTAATAAAAGACCATTAATTTGTTCTGTCAATCACTATGCCTCACAGGCAGAATAAATATATTTTTTGAACAATTAACCACACAAGTATATACAGTAACTGAACAGGAAATAAAACTTGAGCTCGGTTAACTTTGAGTCCTGTTGTCAGTTAAAATTTTCTCTCTAAAAGTACAAACACACATTTTTGTAAAAGAAAAACAAAAATCTGATTTTATTCTCCGATTTCAATAGCATTTGCCCCAATACTACTACTGGTACATTGCTTGTAAAATTGTAACTATCCATGTGACTATACACATTTTGGCTTCTCACAATTCTCATGATAGCTCAGTTTACCCATGTGTCCTATTTTTTCACTTTCCGCCCTAGGAAAACTCTAAACTGTCAGTACGATGCCAACACCAGCAACTTTAACAGGACTTTACAACATTCACAAGAGAGATTTTCCAACCCAACTGAACACATGATTGTAAATTTTACTCCCGGTTCATCAAAGAAATGCTATCAAATGTCCATCCCTAATCCAGTTCATTGTTTTATTGAGGTTGTCACCCTAAACAAAATGTAGGCCGTGGGAAAGCAAGAAGACAATGTAATAAGGAGCAAAGAATAAAAGCGAGCATGCGACAATGGTCCCTCTGTGCCACAATGAGGGTCAGCTGGAAGACAATACTGTAGAATGATCACAATAATCCCGGAATGTCTTAATCCGTGTGTTCTTCCAGTGACTCGTCATACAAAGCGCATTATGCCGTGTGGACAAACGTGCATTTGGATAGGCACGTCCCGCAATCCTCTTACGCGCCAAAATATGAATGTGGCTATAAAAAGCCCCTTTCCCAGACATTCCAGCAGCCTCGGCAAACACGCTGCGAGCAACAGGACTGTTGGGATCCACTCTGTGAAAACAACCAGTGAGTTTAGACCGTGAGCATGTTGTCATAAATTCTTGAGGGGGATGAGAAAGGAAGTGTTATTCAACCCATTTGATTCAGTCACGTAGTCTACCATAATGGAATACTAACTGTTAAAAAATGTAAGTCATACTTTGCCATAAATATTATACTCCTTTTATTTTCCCCTCAAGGGTGATGACTTCCGCATTAGGGTAACTACTGATCCCAAGTATGAGCAGATGCATGATCCTGATCCCGTGGGGACAGTTGCAGTTGCAGCCAGAAGTTGTTCACTGTCAAAATGCTAACAATCCTTTTTTAAAATATAGTAACGACAATCTGCGCTATCATGATTTTGACCAACCTGTGTGAATCAATCTGAATTGGTTCAACAAAATTAGATGCTTATTGCCAGACATTTGCTCCGAACTTCTAATACATTAAAAATAAAGCCAATTGACTTATAAAAAGTGAAAGTAACATCACTGTACTCATCACCACTTTTACACGCAGTCATCACTCACTCAGTTCCTCAAAATTAAATATCTGCTTATAACTTTATGCTCAATATCAAACTGCACTTTTTAAAAATTAAACTACTACTAGTCTGCTTCACAAACAGCACAATGTGAATTTTTTTTTAATGGGTGTAAACCACATACACAGCTCTCCTGTTCATCCCGAAAATGTGTTCCGTACAATTGTGACACCTGTGGAAAAAGGCTATCAAGAGGCTTTCTAACGATATAGGATTACAACCAAATATCACAAGCATACATTTTCTTACTTTGTGCGCTACCTTAAGTATTTATGGTCATGATTAAATCGTGATTTATGAAAATGATTATCTGGGCCATCAATTTGGAGACCAAAAGAAAACGAACCAGCAAGTTGTGGTTCTGCCTATTTTCCAAAAACAAGATGCAACTGGACTTGTGAGCAGCTATAACCAAGCCATCTCTACTCAACCCCATTGGGGTACTGGCAGTTTGGAGTATTTGCATGATAAAAATTGTTGCCGCAAATGGCACCCGAGCCTGAAATGCAACCATTCGGGGGCAGTCTGGACTTCTGCACTGTAACTGCAGCCGCACAAAAGTGGAGGATGGGCTACAAATGGCCCTCGGGACGTAGGTTGGAGACCAATATTGCAGGAGAAGTGCAAAGCAGTGTAATGTCAAAGATTACACTGAGTAAATGTGGGCTGCACAAAAATAGACGATGAGGTCGCCAATGGCCCCCAGGCCATAGGTTGGACACTACTGTTGGAAAAGTGCAAAGCTAACATTTGAGTTTCTGCGGGCTGCACAAAAACACAAGACAAGCAGAAAATGGCCCCTGTGCCATTGTTTGGACACTTGGGACAGGACTACTAAAAATAGACCCTGTTCCATCAGTTAGGTATTAGCGTAGTATTATACTACATAAGCCATCATAGTTGTAGTATGCTTGGATCTTATTTACATACTAGATCAGGGGCAAAATGCAACCATTTAGGGGCAATCTGGACTCCTACACTATAAAAGGAGCCGTAAATGGCCCCCGGGGTGTAGGTTGGACACCACTGCTGTTGGAGAATTGCAAACCTGCGTCTCAAAAGTTACATTTAGGAAGTACAGGCCACCCAAAAATGGAGGATTGGCGTAGCACGTGGCTCGAGAGCCGCGAGTTGACCACCCCTGCTTGAGAGAATGATTCAACAGAACGCCTTCGTCCCCCGGTCCGAGGACCGGGGACCACCAACAAGTCTTTCTGCATTTCGTTCTTACAAAATACACCGCGTGGTCCATTATTTTTGTCATTGCGATGGTAAGAAGGTTGCATTTTGTGTTAGCAAGATGGAGCTCAGTGATTGTAAAAAAAACAAAAAGCGGGATGCTGTGGTATCGGAACATAATTTTTTTTTTTTTTAATTTTAAATGTGGTCAAACATTTACAGTACTTCGTCAAGACATGACAAGGCTAAACTAAACAATTTAAATATACTGTACACAATGGTGACATGGAGTAAATCTTTTGGGGAGATCGTTTTGGCCAATTATGACAAAGTCACCTTAAAATGCTTGCGCGGCGCCGTGCCAATTACATGGATGTGAAATCTAGTACAAACTCTGCAAAAATGAAAATTTTGCCCTTTTTACTTCAAAAGGTCATAAGTCGCTTCCTGTTGGGTTTTGCTATATTGCTTGTGCTGATTTTTGTGCGTCTGAATCTGCTTGATATGCACACCGATTTTCCTCGTCCTAGATCAAGCATATCACTAAGTTGTCCTTTGATGTACCAGTTTTCAGAGTCCTAGATCAAACGTGTCACTAAGTTGTCCTTTGATGTACAGTAGTTTAGGCATGATTCTGTGGGGAATGTTGAACCTATTTTTTGCAAAAACTTGAAATTCCGTGCATGTTCAGGGCCCTAAAAATGGCCTTATTTAGAATGGCAAAAATAGTAACAATTTCTACAGAAACAATAGGGAACTTACAGCTGTAGCTTCTCAAGCCAAATAAAAATGTTTTCAGTTTCTTTCGCTACATAGCACAAAGAGTATATTAAAAGTATCAGAAAACATGACAATACTCCAAAACGACTGGAGTATATAATTTTAACATCAGCATAATTGCAGATTAGGGCTACACAGTGCATAAAATGATTCATCCGCATAATTCACAGGGTAAAAAAAAATACTGGAAACATGCAATGGGAGTCATCGGCAGCGTCAGCAGTAGCCTTGCTAATTGAAGCGCTACCTGTCAGTGCCTTGATTCACGCGCGGGATCAGGAGTTCAAGCCCGACGGATGCAATCTCGTGTTTATAGACGCCAGGAAAACACACCGGCGGCTTCCACTCGGCAAGACGACCGGACACAAATACACATCAGCACATGCACAATACATCACCCCAACACCGTCTGCATCCCATCTGCCCAACCGCTTGTTCTAAGCGGGTTGATGAGACGTCACCATTCGCCCTCTTGACTTACTTATCTTCGCATCATTAGTTATAACGTGAATAGAATTCTTGTAACTCTAAAGCCATCACTTTTCGGCACATTTGTTGAGACATTTTTTCAACATTACATCTTCAAAGAAAGCAATTATTTTACAACACACGGACTGACCAGTAGTATAGATTTGTAAAAAAAATATTAAACTTACCAAATTTGGACAAAAGCAATTTTGCACAAGCACCAGTCATTTGTAAACTTGGGGTTACAAGGCTTTTCAAATTTTTGGGACGTATAAATATGCTTTGCTACATAGTGATGACATCATTGCTTTTATGAACCAGACTTTGATATTCAATGTACTCAATTTACTCCATAATAAATTTGAACTGCATCTATCTGATACTATTCGGCGAAATTTTACATGTGTTAACTTGTTCACGATTATAAACGGCGTTTGGTTTATGAAACTACAAAAACAATTTCACCTATCAGATCACCCCATACCATACGACATATTATGAGGGAGGGGGGGGGGGGACACACACACACAGCTCGTTTGATCGTCTCCCGAAATCCACAAAGCCCTTGCCACACGCACACACACACACACAGCCATTATTTACAATTGTAGTGAGGTGAAGCAGCATGGAAGCTCTACTCACGCATGAAGGCGCACACGACGAGCCAAAGTGACGGCGCACACAAGGCAGATGTTGTCCTCCTGCTTCTCGCCATCTCGACCGACATTGCAGCTGACCAGAAAAAAAAGAGTCCGAAGCGTGCGATGATAACGGGAAAAACTAACAACTCGAATGGAACCTGTTCCTCAGCCGCCGTCTGTCTCCAACTAATTCTACTCGCGGTGTTTTAAGGGGAACTACCAACAACGTGCACTCTGACGTAATAAAGAGTTGGTGGCGACGTCAGTGCCCTCTCTGGCGGACGTTCAGACCCCGAGTTCGTTTAATACGTAATAAAGCGCCCGACATGCTTTTGTCTCTTCCTCTCTGAACCTATTTACGTCGAGCTAACTCAGCAGCAGCTGCTGGCCGCGCCGAATGTCAGCCGAGCGAACAGCTGCCCTGCAATTCGGGCGTATGTGCAATGTAGACGGGGGTCTTACCGATGCTGGCGCACAGCACACAGCACGCCATCAGTCGCACAATCGCCATCTTGCGGCGCTTCGTTTGTCGTTCGCCACCTCGCAGAAGGTAACAACGAGAATGTGGGGGGGGGGGGCATAGAAAGAGAGAGAGAGAGGGCTGGTGGATGTTGCCATCGACCAGTTTCCATAGCTACAGCAGTCCATGGTTTCGCCCTGCGCGTCGTCTCGCAGGCGTCAAACACCTGCTGAATTTAGTAAAGTTTGCGGATGTGTCGATGGACGGAGAAATTGATAAATACTTTATTCACTCCGCAAGAGTGGGTTATTTGTCCCAAAAGCAGTACTCACACATTCACTCATATCAGCATAGAAATGACGACTAAGAACAAATCAAAAGCACCAACGAGGAACAATAAACCCCTTTTTTAATCCAAAGAAAGGGGGAAAACAGATTAAGATCTTGCATATTAAATCATTTAAATTAAATACAAATTCACAGGAATCCAGTGCAACACTTTTTTTACCTTTAATGCATAGTACTTTTTAAAATGTTTTTGAGCACAGTATGTTTTTAAAGTACAGTTCCATTGTATTTAAGTTTCAAATACAATCTAATACGTTTGTATTCAATCATTTAAGAACAGTTTTGAAACATTCCAGTACATTTTATTTTGATTTTATGCTATAATTATTTAAGCACATTTTTAAAATTCTCTGTAAACGGTGTGTAATGCCGCAGTGTCTTACAATAAAAAGTACTGGTGTCATTTTCAGGAATACAACCACTGCCTCGTATTTTTGATGAACACTTGGGCCTGCTACATTATTGTTTTTGGTCATAATACTGGTACTTGGGACAGTTGAATATTTTTTGAGATGGTGGTGTAAAAAGTTGGAGAACCACTTTTCTAACCCCCCAAAACATTGTGGCACAATATACAGCCTACTTATACTATAGTAATATTTGTGAAAATTGGGAAATAATAGTATTAATAGTGATATAAATGACAACATGATGAATTATTAGCAGTACTATGTAACATCTAATGTCCAGTGTCTGGAAATGTTGGAATGGATAATATGTATGCTTAATATTGCACATCAGCTGCTTGGCAGGGGGAGCCGAGCTCAGCGAGGAGTGTCGGCAAAGTGGCGGGGAAGTGTTGAGTGAGGCGCTGCAAAATTGTATGTTTCTGGGCATTGGGAGATAAAGTTGCTTGCTTACTTTGAACTTTGCTTGTTGCAAACAGAAGTGACATCACTTACACTGTGATTGCAATGTCTATGATCGGCTTTGATAGTGTGTGTGTGTGTTTTTGTGTGTGTGTGTGGATGGGGGGGCTGCAGACCATTTTTATAACCTTCCATCTTTATGAGTGACAGAGAATATATGAATGTATGCTTGATGTCTTTTTCATCTATAGCTTGTTTTTTTGGTATTGTTCTTGTGACGGTGGCTTTTGAAAAGGAGTTTCGGCCTGCTCTGTGTCTCACATATATCGTGGCCTGATAAAATGAGGCCATATCATTCCTAACAAAGTCATACTTAATCAATGAGTACACAAGTATTCAAAGGGGGTGCTCATTTTACAGCAGTAATGAGGTTACAAACGGCATTACACAATACAAAAAGGCACGATCAGTTACCGCTGTATTAATTGAATTGCATTGGATTTTGGTCAGTAACATGGTGACGAGTGGGGTGGAGGTTCAAATTGCGGCTCTGGTCTTTTTGTGTAAACTTCACATTCTCACATACATTCAAGCATATATGTTGGGTTAACTGAAGACTCAAATGAAAACCATTTGTGGTATGTTGTATATTCTGGCAAAGATAAGTTATGCCAGAAACTCAAAATGTTAAAGTATAAGAGCTGCCATTTATCCACCTTTGCATTTTACACAGAACCCTGTAAAGTGAGATATTGTCACACGAGTCTGCGTTCACACTGCAACCCGCAAACAGACAGTTAGTTTTCATTAGTGTGGTTGTGAAATTGTTGGCATCGACCAAAATAGTGACGACGCTGCCTATTACCTGTCTGTGCATTTTACACAGAACCAAGCAGAGCAGGATAATGCTGATCTTAAGCCTTTCCTGAATTCCCTTTTCCTTCCTTGTTGTTATTCTTTGCACAGTCAATGTGGAGTTATTTATGCAGTTTCACTTCACTTATTTTACATTGATCCATTTGACTATAAATAATAACAAAAATAGTGCTACTAACATTGTATTTTTGGATGATGTGGTATGTGCATTCTAATTTAAAAAAAAATGCCTTTAAGATCGAATTGAGGGCTAAATATGGAAGTAATGCGCGCACAAGGGCAAAGGGGCAGAAGATGGATAGGAAATGCATGTTCATCATTTTTGGGATTGTGCTTGAAGGATACAGCATTTACCTTTAGAATCATGGCACAAATTCAAATCATTTAATAAACAGCGCAAATAAGATAACACCTTGAAATGATGACAAAATGATATCCTCCTGAAAGGGGATTTGTCAGTTTTTTAAGTGAACTCTAAATGTATGATTTATATGTGTGGATATATTCTGATGAATTGTGAGCGGAAAAATCCAATTTATAATCGCAAATGATCAGAAGATGGCACTATAAACCCAGGTTTTTCATGCTGCTGCGCCATATGCTGCCTGTTTTCTCTACATCTCATCTAAAACAATCCACTTAAAGAAAAATAAACCCATTGTTCTTTGTATTTTTATCCAATTCAGTGTAAATGTTCGTTTTGCTTTGACCTTTCATGGTACATGAGCAATTGTAGGTTCAGTCCAGCACGAGTAATGCAATTAATGAATTCATGTCACAAGGCTTTAATAATTTCAGCAGCGTCTGACCTCTTGTGTGTGTATTTTTTTCTCTTTCCACTCGTATACTGTTGGGATTTTCAGAATGTTACTTTCAGTATTGACTCTAGATTTAGTAAAGGGTTTATGATGGTGTTAGATGGCTTTTTATGGGATTTTTTTTTTTTCTTTTTCATAGAGCACAACCAAGATTTTTTTTTTCAACTGAAGGTTCCACCGTATATCTATCTTCAGAACTGGCTATAAAAAATTATATATGAAATATAAACCCTCATGATATATCCGGAAAAAATATAAAGCGAGATGAAACCGCAGAGCTGTTTTTTCCATCCGATAAAAAATAAAAAAAAAATCAGCCCTCCCATGGTGCCTCAGTTACAATTACAGCTGCAAGGCAGCACTGAATCATAGCGGCACTGTGCTTGACATGCTGCGATAAATACGTTTCCGCATAGATTTTACAATGGATGCAAGGCGATGATGCTCGTGGAGGCATTTGAAAGTCTTAAGTTGCAATGTACATTGTACTTTCACGCATATTTCTCAAACGTGTCACCCCTCTCAGACGAATGGTTCCATCTTTATGAGTGACCTCTGTGTGAGTGTCACTAATGTGACATTTGCAGATTCACCACGTGTCCTACTGCAGCTGGTATTGCTGTCCCAGTCAAGCAAGTGATTTCATTCAGTTCCTTTTAAGGGTGGGACAGTCGAGGTAACCCACATTAAGGTTGATTTTTGGTCCACGGTTCGGTATGGTAGGCTCCCCATTATTGATTGACTATTTGTATACACTTGAGAATACAATAGTATAAAACATCCATCCATTTTCTAAGCCGCTTATCCTCACGAGGGTCGCGGAAGTGTTGGAGCATATAGACCAGGGGTGTCAAACTCATTTTTCTCGTGGTTCATATTGTAGTTCTGGTTTCCCTCATAGGGCCATTACAACTGTGAAACAAAAATATTGAATTGTCTCATCATATTGACATCATCAATTTATGAACTATTTTTGGAATTGGAAATCAGGTGTAATGTTTTTTTTTTTCAACTATTTATGTTTGGTAACAGAAAAATGCTTGTATCTCAACTTTACCATTTATGATACACGACAATTTGAAATTTTTGGTCCCGATTTTTACAAGAATCATGGAAATTGACGCTGTATGTTTGGGTTCGTGGGCCCCATAAAATTGTGCGATGGGCCGGATCTGGCCCCAGGGCCTTGCGTTTGACACCAGTGCTATAGACTTACAGCATATCCATGTTTATATATACAGTCTTGATCTCAACCCAATTGAGATGCTGTGGCATGACCTCACGAGAGCAATTAACACCAGACATCCACTGTACCTCTCAATGAAGGGTTTGTATATGCCTAGGTTCGCCATTTCTTACTGTAAATAATCTTACTTTTGCTCCACTCAACTTGGTGTGGCTTCATCTATACTACCTTCACTTAACCTTATCAAGTGTTCCACCTTAATTTACATTGCCTTGTCTTAACATACAGTAGGTTACCTTATTTTACCTTCAGTGCAAATTTGTACATACATTTATATATATTTATATAAAACACCTGGTGGAAGGTGTCAGGTGTGTTATGTGACAAAAGAGTCTCTGATAGGATGAAGTGCAAAGTTTATGAAAGAGCAGAGAGGCCATCCGTGATGTAAGATTTAGAGACGGTGGCACTGAAGAGACAACAGGAAGCAGAGCTGGAGGTGGCGGAAATGAAGGTGTGGAGGTTCTCTCTAGGTGTGATCATATTGGATAAAATCAGAAATGAGCTCATCAGAGAGACAGCCAGAGTTAGATGGTTTTTAGACGATGTTTGAGAGAACCTTTTGTTAAATACCACAATAATGAGAGCGTCCTTAGAGAATTTTATTTTCTTCAAGGTCAAAAGTTTACACAGAAAAACTCATACTATGTCTTTAAAAAACACGGGGAAGCCCAAATGATGAGGTAATGGCCTTGGAAGCGAGCCACATTTTTTACTATGTTGCATCAAAGAGCCATATCATACACATGAACGTCATTCCCTTCTCACACACATACCTTTGCTCAGCCAGATTTGTTGTAAATGTCACATACATGATAACGAGAAAAATCAACTGCTATAGAGTACTACAGGCCAGGAATTTTTAAAAATGTAAATTGTGTGCTCTCTCACACAGAAAAACGAGCTGTTCAACCTAGTCTTGTGTGTCACAATTCTCATCGAATGCAACACGAAAATACTCATGTTTGGAGATCTGAGTTCAATTGTGAATCAGTAATCATGCTAATGTCTAACAGTGTGGCGGGACAGTCGAAGGTTGGATACCATTTGTTTGCACAGCTGAGCTGGGTGGCAGGAACAATAAAGGCACTCTTCCCCAGTCGCCATTGCGCTTTTTTTCCTTCTCACCCTCCCTCTGCACATGCTGCGGACTCCCGTCTCACTTATACATCGATGCACACGCAGAACACACCGAGCTTGTCACAATACCTGCAACAACTGTAATAAACTCAAGCAAAGCGTGCACACAAATACTGTAATAAGCGCAAGCAAAGCGACCATGTACGTAAACAGAACTTTGATATGTTTTTTGTGCCTAAACATAAAATAAGATGGATTACAGTTTGCAAAAAGACACCAAGAATAATATCTTAACTTCTGGTATAGAAAATGGATGGATAGAAAACAAATTAAAATTTCCTGCATCATTTAAAAAAAAATACAAAATCTACTTTCAAGTAAGGATGATCTTAAAACAGGTGAAGATGTTCACACTTAGCACACCTTGGAATTGGTGCACCTTCTCGCAATGGTACAGAGCAGCATCATGAGTGTGAATAAATAATTTCCCTTGCTTTCAACTCAACACATGCCATCGTCTTTGTGTTATTAAGACATAAACAAGGTAGAATAGACACAAATTTTAATAGTCTTGAAGCTACAATACATCTATGCGGCTTCCTAGCCGAACTGTTATTAACCACTTTGTTTATAGACTTCACTGATCTGCTCCCCCTACTAGGAAAGATCAGTTTGTGTTGCCAGTTGGAAAGTTGCTATCTTCGCCTCCAGTGGGATTAAGTTTCTGGAAATGATGCCGAGTTGGGGAGGACAGCAAGTATCCAAATATGCTATTTCTCAGAAAGACTTTCATCACAAAATACATTGAAATGTGATGTTAAATCGAACAGCAAGATCTGTGAATTTGCAGCCACTGCATCTGTGGCGCATTGCCACTGTTAAAAATAGATTTGTGCGAGCCACATACACACCTCAAAAATCTTAAAGACTTGATGAGTTCCTTTTAACACATCACTGCCCTTTTGCTTTAATCAGCCACATTCTGTGATTGTAATGAGGCATGTGACCCACCTCTCCTGTCGAGGCCAAACGTTTTGAGAATGACACAAGTATTTGTTTTCACAAATGTTGCTGCTTTAGTGTTTTTTTTTATGTTTTTGTTCCAAGAATTTCACAAGTGTCAAAAGGCTTTTATTTACAATTAAATGAAATTTATTCTAGAGTCAACATGTGCTGTGTTGACCCTTCTTTTTAAAAACCTTTGCAATTCGCCCTGGCAAGCTGTCAATGAATTTATAGGCCACATCTTGACTGATGGCAGGCCATTGCTGCATAATCAATGCTTTGAGTTTGTCAGAATTTGTCAGCATTTGTCTTTATCCATGGCTGCGTTTTTAAACAAAATTGTGAGTGAGTCCGGCTGAGAAGCAATCCCACACATGAATGGTCTCAGGATGCATTACTGTTGGTACAACGCAGGACGGTTTGTAGCACTCACGTTTGTTCTCCGGACTATGCCTCAAACAATCGGCAAGGGGATTCATCCGAGAAAATGGCTTTACCCCAGTCCTCAGCAGACCAATACCCTATACCTTTTGCAGAATATCAGTCTCTCCATAATGTTTTTCTCAGAGACAAGTGGCTTCTTTGCTGCCCTTATTGACACCAGGCCATCCTCCAAAAGTCTTTGCTGTACATGCAGATGCACTCACACCTGCTTGCTGCCATTCCTGCGCACACTCCACACTGGAGGTGACCTGATTCCCGGAGCTGAGTGAACTTTAGGAGACAGTCCTGGCCATTTGCTGGAATTTCTTGGGCACCCTGAAACCTCCTTAACAGCCATTGAAGTTCTCTCCTTGAAGTTCTTGGTGATCCGCTAAATGGTTGATTTAGGTGCAATCATACTACCAGCAATATCTTTGAGTGGATCGCAATGATGAGTGTGAAGAATGATTTGAAATCCTGCCCTCCTTTTAAAACTAATATTGTAACTCAATCAGCATGACAAAGTGATCTCAAGCCTTGTCCCCATCAACACTCTCATCTGTGTTAATGTGAGAATCACTGACATGTCAGCTGGTCCTTTTGTGTCAGGGCTAAATTGCAGCTGAAATGTGGGGGGGTGAAGTTCATTTTCATAGCAAGCAAAGACTTTAATCCTTTTGTAAAAAAGACTCATTTGACTTACTTACTCTGGGACTTGAAACTCATGTTTATTGTGTACAAAAGAGTATCTTTGACGTGCATGTCTTTGGCTTTCTTTCATTAAATACTGTAGAAAATTAAGCCACATGGCGATATGATGATGATTTTCAAGTTAAATCTTTGAATTGCTTGGGTTTCAGAGCATTTTTTTTTTTTAATGGAATCAAATCCCTTCCAAGGTCACTTTATCCCGACTGACAAAACTTTCCTGAGTGTGCAGCTACTGAAAATATTGTAACATTCTTCGCTGTATCATAAATAATAGAATTAGAGGAAAGTAACATCTATACGACGGAGTTGTGGTGGGTGTACCAGAGGGTTACTTTAGGCATCAAGTGTTAAATTTTTTTATGTCTCTTAATTTATGTAATGTCTGTCTTTTCAATGGTGTCACACTTGCCTTTGTTTAGCTCAACTGCAGTTGGATCAGTTACATTGGAATTCAAGGTTTTTCATCAACGATATTCTTTAAAAATACAATTCTGATCCATTTTTTGGTTGAAACATTTATATAAAGATGACAGATTACCCAAAAGGGATATAAAGAAGACACTACAGTTCTCTTTGATATCATTGGTAAATTTCTGTATGATGTTTTTTCACCATATTAGAGAACTTCACAGAACCGAATGGTCCAATAAACTTTGCGGGTAACAGCAGTAGTCCCCTGTGCTATACTGAGAGATTCTGACCAGAATCATTGATATCGTCTCAACAGAGAACTAAACCTGGTGATTAGCCACCTTTTTCATAGAACCCAGTGGCATACGTTTCTGCCTCTTCCACACGGAGATCATGTAAAATTGCTGCATTAGAGCAGTAAACTTAGCATTTACAGTACTTGCCTTTTTCACAAAATCCAGTGTCATGCCCCGGAGGTTGACAGTGGCCGGCCATCCATCCATCCATCCATCTAGGCAGGCAGGCAGGTCGTTTCCTGATGAGCGCTGAACATGACAAGCGGTGACTCAAATGTGAATGACTGGGCAAAGTCCAAAAGTGACTTTGAGGCCTTGTCATGCCCTTGTGCCTACACATAGCGTGTGTCACTCAAATCTGCCAGTTCCCCAAAGGTTTCAGATGTGTTTGTTACTTACTGCATCTCATCACATCCAGTCAGTCTATATGGCGTGTATACACACGCAGTAGAAGCCTGATTTGTGTCATGAAAACCCAAATCGTAGCTCATTTGTATGAATAACGTGAGGTTAATAAGGTTTGTGTTGTTTGGCTATGTTACATTCAATTCATGAACAATAAATAACTTACACATGCCTGACTTTGGTGCGCGCAGTGTGGGATCGATTCCTGCTCAGTGATGGTGTTGATATCTGCCCTGCGACTGACTGCCGACCAGTTCAGGGTGTAGTCCGCCTTTCGCCCGAAGTGAGCTGGGATAGCATCCGGCTCTCCCGTGACCCTTGTGAGGATAAGCGGCTTGGATAATGGATGGATGGATAAATAAATGCCTGCCCCTAAAATTTATTTTGAAAAACATAGTAGAACACCTAAGCTTTATTTGAAGTTAATCAGAGGAACTTCGAATGGTGGCAGCCATCAAATCTGCGTTTGCATGTTATTTGTAAAATATGAACACAGCCACAATTCTGGACACTTGTGCAACCAATTATTTTTCATTTCACAACTCTTTGAAAATATATATTTTGTTTAATTCATTTGAGGCGTACAGAGTATAGGTTACATACTTAGGCTCCTTTTTGAAGTCACCATAGCCTGGCATTCAATTAATGTTGGGTGTGGGGATTTTTTAAGCATACTTTAACTCTCATTAAAGTTTTTTTTTTAAGCATACTTTAACTTTCATTAGACGCCCCGTAGCTCAGTGGTTAGAGCACTGGTTTGGGAAACCAGCGGTTGTGGGTTCGTATCCCGCTGGGGCCTCCACTCCCTGAGAAGGGGTTCGTCAAGAAGGGCATCCGGTGTAAAAATTGTGCCAAACATATACGTGCGTTCATCTGAGATGACACGCTGTGGCGACGCCGAAAGAAACCGTTGGCTAGGTGTGAAATTACACATGGCAGGCGGAAGGAGATTTTTTCATTTTTTACTTTAACCCATTAATTGCAGGTATGCCCTAAACTAATGCCCTGTGAGTGTACAGTATTGCAGAATCTAAAGCCACTCCCTGTTTACGAAAGTAAAGCACTGCTGACCACTGCTGGTCATACCCCCGCACTGTGCTCAACAAAGGCCACACGGCGCTCATGAAAGCACCATAATAGGACATAGTGGATGTAGGAGATAATCTTGTTCACATGTTACAGGCTAAGTTGACATGTTGCACGGGGAGCTGTAGTGTACACATGCATACGTCACTGCCACTGAAGTATTTGTCTGTTCAAGCATTGTATAGTATCTGTAGGGTTGAATTTCTCTTCAGTTTCTATGACAAAAAACATTGGTGTTAAAACATTACTTTACATTCCATGCACTGTCATACAACTGTCAAAAGAAAATAAGATAACTGCTGTTAGTTTTGAAGTAAGCACAGTAAAATTCACATGTAATCATGAATACACAAAGCAAAGCATCCAATTGTATATTTTAGGTGGTCTTTATTGACAAGGTGGTGAAAACCATTTTGTACATGTTTTGTCTCGTATCATTCAGCCCTACGTCATATTACCATTTTTATGTTATGCAATGCATAATCCCAAACGTATTGCTCAGGACTCCCCCTGTTGCCATTTGAAAATCGGAAAGATTCCATGTTCTATCACGACTCATCTCAAACCACTAGTTTGGTTGCATAAGAGATTATGTTCTCTTTCCTGTGGCCTGGCCATGCGGGGAAATCCAAGTCCAACTCCATCAGAGAAAATAAAAATTGCCTTGTGAGACAAATGCCTGTTACGTCACGTATTTTTCACCATGGAAATGGATCTCATATGGGGCTGCATGTCGGAGATGTTGTGTCAGCATTTTGGCAAATTCGGGAAGCTAAGGTGGAACAGGGAAGACGTGTGTGCAGGTAATTCTATTGTGTCTTGCAAGGCAGAACAGGGACAAAAAGCTCCATCTCTGCAGATGCCCACAAACAATTTCTGACAAGTGGAAATGTCTTTCACGCATGGATCCGACAAAATTGACAGACTAGAGCAGAAGATGCAGCATTTCTTTTTTTTGCAGAAACCCAGCATAATATTCCATTGCCTCTTCACACAGCGATCCTTCAAATGAACAAGTCTAAGCATCCATCAAGTCTTTATTTTCAAATGATCACTTATAAAATGGTGGTTCTCAAACTTTTAGTATTGCATTAAAAAAATACCTACCTCTCTCCAAATATCATCCAAATGATTAACAGTAAAATGCAATAACATAGTAGGCCCAAGTGTTCATAAAGACAGTGAGACTTTATTCCTAAAAAAATTATTCATCATTACTGTCAGCCACTAAGAATATACATTTTAATAATAAAACGTCTAAATTTACAAGAGAAAACGATACCTAAATGTGTTATTTAATGATCAAGTAAGTGGAGGTTGTACTGTAAAAACATAAAACAGTTAAAGATTGAATCCAAATACTCTGCAAGAAATATACTCCCCTTGGGGAAAAAAGTACTGTATAGGAAAGGTTAAAAAGATGGAGTGTACCAGCTACAAAAAGAAGCGGTTTAAAGAGGCTGTATGCATAGCTACAAACTTCATTGTACTGCGTTGGATTGTATTTGTAAACTGTTAGAAATTCCTCTAAATTCTCATTATGTTCCACAAATCATAGAGGAAAATATCTTAGAGATTTTACAGTGACAGTTTCCCGTGGATCATTGGATTTTGGTTGACAGCACACACAGAATTTGTATTTTAAGTATATTATAGCGCAAGCCGTGTGGCTCCCAGCATGCATTGCACCATGAAAACAAGCTGTTTCTTTAATAAGCTGTTATCCTTAAAGTGGGGGTGACATCCCTATAAACATTCTAAAATAGATATTGTAATGAAAAATACATATAACAGTATTCACTTCAATGTCTATACGGGAAAAAAAAAAAAGTGAGCGGAGAGCGCGTCATCCATGCACAAAGTTGCCCAATTGAGTCTCCCTCGACATCCAAGTGGTCGCCATATTAGTCGCGTCATCTGTCCTTGACGTCATCGTCACTTCCGCTGTTGAAAACGCACAGTGCCTGCTACTATGGAAGCCGAAAAACAGAGATATTCGGATTTTTTCAACGCCCCTTCTGACACTGAAGCTCTTTTCGAAAAGGACAACACCACACAACCGAGTGAAGTTACCGTGGCAATATTACACTATTGTTTCGAGCCCTCAGGGCAATATTACACTATTGTTTCGAGCCATATTCAGATGATATGCCATCACGGCCAAACCGCATCCCGTACGATCCACTTCCTCAGCGGAGATGAGCCATCGCGGCTCATCGCAGCCGGCCAGTTGAGCTGGTGCGTTTCATGCTAGCACGCGACTGAGTAACGCATTCTCTGCTGGGTTCTTCAGAGCCGCCCCCGTCGCAAAGCCCGACAGATGTGAGATGTGACCACCGTGCTATATAAGGAGGGAGTGGAGCCGAGCTATGTTGCAGGCTGAGTGAGACATTGTTGGCTGGGCGACGCGCACATCGACACATTTCATACGCGGATCTTTTGTTACGTTATGAGAGAGACCGATTACGTGGTCCGCCCCAAACTACAATTTTTTTTTTTTAGTAGCTGTATGCGCACATCAACACATTTCATACGCGGATCTTTTGCTACGTTATGAGAGAGACTGATTACGTGGTCCGCCCCAAACTTTTTTTTAGTGGCTGTATACATACCTACCTGTCATTTGGAATCCACGAAGCTCTCGTCCTCTGCAATCTGCAATCCATTTTTCACAACGAACAGGGTCTCTTTCAAATTTATGAAGGGTAAATCCATCCTCCCAAGTGTTCACGCAATGTCCAGCAATCCAATGAGCCGGCATTTTGGCTAACACGAAGGAACAACGAGCTACCTTCGCGGAGGTAAAAGTAACGGGAAAAAAACGAGTCCACGAGGTGGCGCCACTGTCTTTTACGTCACTTCCTGCTTCTTCTCGGCAAATTCCTGAGAGGATTTTCATGTCGGGAGTTACAAAAAGCAAAAGTATACGTCAAAATCATGTTTTGTGGTGAAAAAACACATGGGACCATATTGGCTGTGGGTTTTTCATTAATAACATACCAAAAATCATCTGTTTGACGACACTTGAGCTTTAATGTTCATGAACCAACACGATTAACATTACATTAAAGCCCGGGTGTCATCCTTATAAACATTCTAAAATAGATATTGTAATGAAAAATACATATAACATTATTCACTTCAATGTCCATATGAAAAAATAAATGTGAGTGGAGCGCACGTCATCCATGCGCAAAGTTGCAGAAGTGTCATTCTACGATATCCAAGTGGTCGCCATTTTGGCTGCGTCCTCCGTCTGTGATGTCACCCGGACATTTACAAATGAAAACACGCGGTGCACCCTAACTATAGGAGACAAACGCGGCCCGTCTGACACAGAAGCTCTTTTCGAAAAGGAGAACACCACACAACCGAGTGAAGTTACCGGGGCAATATCACACTTTTGTTTCGAGCCCTCGGGGCAATATTACACTATTGTTTCAAGCCATATTCAGATATGCGATCACGGCCAAACCTCATCCCCGTCCGATCCGCTTCCGCGGCGGAGATGAGCCATCGCGGCAACGTGCAGCCTTCGCAGAAGCAGTGACCGCCGAATTTGGTGCCTCAGCCTGTGTGTCTGAATTTCTGGCATATAAGGAGGAGCCAAGCCATGCTGCTTTTAGGGGTATGTTCAAAGCCGCCGCAGTACTTGTTGAACACCATCGAGCCGGGGCGCATTACTGCCTACATGTTATTTGGAACCCACGAAGCCCTCGTCCTCTGCACCCGTGCAATCCATTTTTCACAACGAACCGGGTCTCTTGCAAACTTATGAAGGCTAAATCACTTCTCCCAAGTGTTCAAGCAATGTCCAACAATGCAATGAACCGGCATTTCGGCTAACATGAAGGAACAACGAGCTCCCTTCCCGGAGGTAAAACTAATGGAAAGAAATGAGTCCAGTAGGGGGCGCCTCTGTCGTGTATGTCATTTCCTGCTTTTTCTCCAAAACAAATCCCTCGAGAGGATTTGTATGGCGGGAGTTACAAAAAGCTGTGTATGTCAAAATCATGTTTTGTGGTGGGGGAAAAAAAACACATGGGACCATATAGGCTGTAGGTTTTTCATTAATAATTTATCAAAAATCATCCATTTCATGACACTTGCGTCACGTCCCATCGGAACAAGAGTAGGACCCAAATGCAGGACTAGGACGATGCAAGGTAGTTCAAGGAGAAACGTTTATTATATGCCGAGGTCGGGGATCGAGCAGGCAGTCCGGTGCAGCAGCGGTAGTTGGGACGTCGGGCGTAGAGAGCAGGTGAGCGAGCAGGCAGGAGTCTGTACACAGGAGAACGATCAAGGCAGGCAGAAGCATCAAAGGAGTCAGGGTTACAAGGTTGGTCGGAGAACGGGCAAAGGTCGGTACACACAGGTTGTCGATCAGGGATACGAGAGTGCTGGAACGGGACATGAAGCTCAATGAACTGCCGCCGGCCAGTTGTCATCGGGGTCATATAAATACACAGCATAATCAGGCTGCATGAGGCGCAGGTGTGCACCTCCCAATCAGCGCATCCGCTCGGGCACCTACACGGGCACCCGCACAGCTCGTGCTGGAGCAGCCGGATCATGACAGTACCCCCCCCCCTCAAAGGCACGGCTCCCAGACGTGCCTAAACGAAAAACACAGACAATAATTAACAGGCAGGGGTGGGCAGAAGGGGTGAAACCCAGTCTGGTGGCCATCCAGGCCACCAAACGCAAGGCGTCCAGGTGGACAGGTCAGGAGGACGACCTAGACACCAAGCACCAGGGTCCCCAAGGGGCGATTCGGGCGGACGACCTCTGTGAGGAACCAATCGACGAAGCAGGCACCATAACGAGGCAGGCCACTGCTCCGGACGAGAACCTCCCACGCCGTAGTTGCCAGACGACCAGGGATTGGTCGCCACCGATGCTTGGTCAGTAGGCAGCCGTGGATTGGTCAACAACAAGGCCAGGTCATGAAGCGGCTGGGAGCCATCTGGAGCGAATAGGATGATGGAGAGAAGGACCAGAGCCATGACCGCCACCATTACCATCACAGCCATCCCGAAGTCTCTCCAGCTCCGGGGTGGCTCATCAGAACTCCCCAGCTCTTCTCGGACAGGAACGTGAGAAGGCGGCGACCCCATCACCATCGCCACCTCCTGGACAGGAACGTGAGAAGGCGGCGACCCCATCGCCATCGCCACCTCCTGGACAGGAAAGTGAGAAGGCGGCGACCCCATCGCCATCGCCACCTCCTGGACAGGAACGTGAGAAGGCGGCGACCCCATCGCCATCGCCACCTCCTGGACAGCAATGTGAGAAGGCGGCAACACCATCGCCATCACCACCTCCTGGACACCAACCTGAGAAGGCGGCGACACCATCGCCACCTCCTGGACGGGAACATATGGACTTGCCCGTCGCTGTCGGAGCAGGAACAGGAGATGACCGCGGACCGGTCAACGACAGAGCAAGAACAGGGAGTGACCGTGGACCGGTCGCCACTGGTACTACAGGGCACGGACGAGAAGCTGCTGTGGAGACGTCGCCACCTCCTGGACAGCAACGTGAGGCGGCATCGGGTCGGTTCCCACTGCCACGTAAGCTTGCAGTGTATTCGTTGAAACAACAACGTGGGTGTGGCGTGGTGGCGAATCCGTTTCCAGGGCAACGTGAACGAGCGTCGCCAGAGAGTCAGTCGAAACTGACACGTGGGGGTGTCTCGGGAGCGGGTCAGTTCCAACTGCCGCGTGAGCTCTGCTCGAAACAGCCAAAACCTCGACGTGGGAATGGCGAGGAGGCGGGTCAGTTTCCACAGCTTCGTGCGCTTGGCGAGGTGGCGAGTCAGTTCCCACTGCGACGTGCACTTGGCAAGGTGGCGAGTCCGTTCCCACTGCGACGTGCACTTGGCGAGGGGGCGGGTCTGTTTCAACGGCGACGTGAACGAGAGTAGGCAGAGAGTCAGTCGAAACTGACAAGTGGGCGTGTCTCGGGAGCAGGTCAATTCCAACTGCCACGTGAACCTGCATCAACAGCCAGTCCGTCGCCGTTGCAACGTCAGCGTAGCTCAGCTGGTTCGCCAATCCTTGCCGGACCTGGGCCGTGAGAGCCGCCAATTCGGCGCTCAGCTGCTCTATCTCCGCCCGCATTTCACGGCGGAACGCCTCGTGATTTGGCGGCTCCTCCTCCCTCTGAGCTGGAAGCTTCGCCACCAGCTGCGGGTCTGCGAGTTTCGCCGTTGCCGGCGAGGAGTGGGAGGACGGTGTCTTAGTTGCCGCGCAGCGGGAGGCACAAGGGAGCGCCCAGCCGGGGCGTCTCCTCTGCCCGCCACGCGGAGGTCCCGGGTAGATGGCCAAGCGGGTTCCCTCATACGGATTGGTGTACTTAAACCTACCAGGTGAAGACGCTCGGGTGCTGGAAACGCGAGGAGGTGAAACAAACTGACTGGGATGAAAGATCGGACGAGCAGATTCATAATCAGAATAATCGGAGTCGTACTCCGGCAACCGGTCATACAAATCACGGTCCTCCTCATATTCCGAAGAGTCAGAGTCCACAAGAATATGAAGAGCCGGACGGGTCGTGTTCGGGACGTATTCATACCTCGCTGGCGGAGCGTAAGACACGGAAGTAGAGGACGTCAGGGAGCCTACTCAGATTGGACTGGCTTGGTCCTCCGGCAGACGGTCTACCTTGCGTCGGTCCCGGTGACGCTGGGTCCTGTTGGGGCAAGTTCGTTCTGTCATGTCCCATCGGAACGAGAGTAGGACCCAAATGCAGGACTAGGACGATGCAAAGTAGTTCAAGGAGAAACGTTTATTATATGCCGAGGTCGGGGATCGAGCAGGCAGTCCGGTGCAGCAGCGGCAGTTGGGACGTCGGGCGTAGAGAGCAGGTGAGCGGGCAGGCAGGAGTCGGTACACAGGAGAACGATCAAGGCAGCCAGAAGTATCAAAGGAGTCAGGCTTACAAGGTTGGCCGGAGAACGGGCGAAGGTCGGTACACACAGGTTGTCGATCAGGGATACGAGAGTGCTGGAACGGGACATGAAGCTCAACAAACTGGCGCCGGCCAGTTGTCATCGGAGTCATATAAATACACAGCATAATCAGGCTGCATGAGGCGCAGGTGTGCACCTCCCAATCAGCGCACCCGCGCGGGCACCCACGCGGGCACCTGCACAGCTTGTGCTGGAGCGGCAGGATCATGACAACTTGACCTTTAATAATATCTGTTTGTTACCGATAGTTCATTGAATGTGTGTCTCTCGCATTACATTTACTGTATGTTGCAGTTTTCATGAAACCCTGTGTGTACCATGTGTGCCATATTTCACATCCCGTTCAGTTCAGATGTATGTTGCAGTCACTCACATTTGAAATATGTACGGGTGTGGTTACTCATGCAGATATAAAGTTACGGGTGTGGTCCACCAGTCATAATCGCAAATAAAATTTGAGTGTGATTCGGGATGGAATCTCAAGACCTTAAAACAACTTACTGGATTATTAAAAAATAACTGTAAATTAAAAATAAAAAAGAAAAACATAACTAAAATAGAAAACAAAAATTTCAAACTCAGAAATGATCATTTGCAATTTCACGCGCACATCGCCGCGACTGCCGTAAATAGGAGGCCGGCTTGCTAGAACACACCTTTTTGTGCGTGTGGTCGACATATTGGGCACACCTGAATCAAGCGACAAGGTGGATGATAGTCCAACATATTTTTATCTATTTATTTGGGGCACGCCGTCACACGACCAACCAAAATTGCCTCGCGATCGACGCATTGAGCACCTCTGGTGTAAATGAATTTCCTTTCTTTCAATATCTATTTTTTCTACTCGTAACAAATTTTTACGCGCGTGATTTTTTTGTGCTCGACTGCAGATTTGCGTGCGTGATGGCGCGCGATCGTCTTGTCAAATCACAGTGACTGATGTTGAGTTACCTGTTACTTATCAACTGCATTAGGTACAATTGTGAAATTTTCTGTGGTTACTGAATTTGGGATACTTTTTCTGCTCACCAAAATAGCTCCTGTTTTTCTTGTATGACCCATCAACAGCACATTAAATACAAGCATTCATTTAAAAACAATACATTCTGTATAGCAAGGGGTGTTCAAAGCGTTGATCACTTTCGGAAGAAAGTAGTATTGGTAGATCATATGACATTGCGTGACATCAAAAATAAAAAAGACATCACCCTATCATCCATCCTGTCACTATATTGATATACGCACAGTATATAATCAATTACCTCAGAATTTTTCTGACACTTAGGTGACGCACATGTGCAAATAACAGCGTTAAGTATGTCAGAACTAACAAGCTAGTCAGTGAGTTGCCTCCAATTTTTATCTGTGTTTTCTCTTCAACTTAAGATATAAATGTGGAAGGCTGGATCTGGCCCCGGGGCCTTGATTTTATCACGTGTGTACTGGAGGGTACCTGCGTACCACTAGTAGTATTCATACCACACTTGCAAAACAATTTTTTTTACAACATCCCTAGGAAATCACGAAGATCTATTTTTAGAACAGCCCCCGGGGTACTCATGTGGTCTTTGTGGGTGACCTGGTGCCACTGTGCCATCCTCCATAGGTGTGATTTTGTTGTGAATGTATGTCTACCTCTTCCCAGCAGATGTCTGGTGACCAATTCAGGGTATATTCTACCTCTAACACAATGTCAGCTGGGATAGGCAGCAGTTTGATTTAAATAGCACATTTCAGACACAAGGTAACTGTGATTTATGTGATTGAGAAGAGCAACAAAAAAATTACATTTTAATAAAGTATAGAAATAAAAGAAAGCCTGCTCAATTTATGTGCAGTGGATCCACATAGGGACAGGGAGGCCTGTGCCAAGATTTGACCCCCTAATCACAGAATGGTAAAACAGACATGCTAATCACTACCTGCTGTACTGCCAACATGATCGATGACATGTATCAAATATGCAGAAAAGAGTTCCTGCTTGGTGCAAAGCAGTATTCTGCTTGTGCAATAATCGCAGCCTTGTGTGCACATGCATGCAGAAACAGAGGCATCCATTGACAAGGAGAGGAGGGGAGAGGAGGTGTGTGTGTGTGTGCGCGCGCGTGTGTAGTGTAGTAGTGGATAGTCGCTGGCTTATCAGGTCTCACCATGTGGTGGAGGGAAGCTGCTGCATCCTCATGCTTTCTGTCTGTCGCCACACCCATGCGTCTCACACAGACACACAAACACACGCGTGTACATCACATGATAAACGTCAATAGTCGTGGATAGCACACATGAGGATTGTTAATTTTTTTTTCCATGTATTTAGATGTATTTTTTGAGGTGAAAATGCCTCCAAGACGTGTCTCTGTCAGTGCGCATGATTCTGCGGCTCCTCTACTATTCTACTACGGGCACGCTCCAACTCACCTTGAATGAGGTGCACGGACGGCCCAGCCAATCACCGTACCGGAGGCCTGACCGGGAGCCAATCAAGTGAGGGGTAAGGGCGGGATTTGCGGGGAGGGAGAGAGGGCGGGGAGCTGGGCTTTGCGCTGCCTTCCACTCGGGGGGGGGGGGGGGGATCTCCGCTCAGGCGCTCTCGTAAAGGGAGAGAGAGAGAAGGAGGAGGAGGCGGGGAAAGAAGGGGGAAAAAACGGCTCCGTGTGTGGTGAGACGAGCGCGGCGGCGGCGGTGCAGGTGCTGTGTCTCATCGGGGATGCGGATGGAAGGACGGGAGAGGGGAGAAGAAGGGACGAAGGGGGGCGAGCGCGCCTGGCAAAAGACGACACCGGATGCGAGAAGTCGCTAAAAAAAAAGGAGGAGGAGGAGAGAGGAGATATAGATCAGGAGGCGCAAGGTCGAATATGAGCCATCGTGGTCGAACGAACGGGGCACTTTGCGTGGCGATAGCTGGCTGGCAATAGTACTATGATTTGGTATGTGGCCACTCTGATAGCAAGTGTATTCAGCACCAGAGGAACGGCCGCTCAAGGTGAGTCGAAGTGCAATATGTGGCTCCCGTTGCATTTTTGCACACCATCTGTGCGTGCATGTGTGTGCGCGTGCGCCGCCGCTGCAGCTTGAGACAGGCATGGCATTTTTTTTTTTCTTGCACGAGATTGGCTGCTAAAAAGGCTTACGGGCGCGCGCGCACACAAACACGCACACGCATACACGCAATGGCTTACCCTGATCAATGTGCCCATAATTGATCATGCTTCATCGAGTATGTGTAGAAAAGGTGCATGTGGGATCGTAGCACTCCTTGGAGAGGGGTGTGACCGTCTGAGCCCCTCCAAGGATAGCCCAAGTTGCTAAATAATGCATCACATGTCAGATAAATGCACTCTTAGCTTTGACAGGAACCTGCAATATGCACTATCACAGGATGTCGTGATGGCGAACTAAGTGTAGAACAGCAATTGAGCATCAGCAAATCATGGGGGAAAAAAAATCACACCTATTTTTGCAATGTATTAATGTTTAGTGTGGGCTCTCAGTCGTACTCCATGTGCATTGACAGATGCACTCACTTAACCTTGCTTTCCCATTCATGTCCAGACGAGGGAGACACGGGCCAAGCTGTTGCTTGGTAACTGATCCCAGTGACTCCCCCGATCACCCCCACTTCTACACATCCCCATCCTAGTCTAAACTGCTCTGCTAGCACACGTCTGGCACAAACTCATCAAGTCTGAAAGAGAGTGGTCATTAAAACTCATTCACTGCCAGCCCTCCATGATAACATGGATATTTGAATTTAACAGCCGTCAATGGCAGTGATTAAGCGTGAGTGTGTGTGAGAGTCTGCATGGGTTTGCTGCAGTGAAGGTGGCAGACTAGCAGATTTCCTCAAAGAGCCATCAGGGTTATTTGTACGCTCAAATGGAGAGAGAACCGAACATTTATTTGAAGGTGTCCTTTAGGGCTTAGGGTAACATTGGAAAGAAAAATGAAATGAAAAGATTAAAGACTATCATGAGGTTTAAGTTATATTTTCCTGCAAAAAAATATCAGTATGAATCGAGCAGCTCTGGCAGAGTGATGCTACATTTGAAATGTACTTGTTAAAATTGAACTTTTTACCCCTAAAACGTTGGCATTAGCCTTACAGTATACATTTTTTTCTCAAATACATTTCTGACATATTTATATGATCACGTGAAACGATTACTTTTTTCTTTATTGAAATATGAAACTATTCTCAAAGATTAATTTAATTATTTTTCCCCTCATTGGGATACATCTTATTTAATTGAAAAATAATCTCATTAATTGTTAGTGAAAAAAAAAATTCTTGAAAAAAATCTGACTTTATTCTCTTAATGGCATATATTTTTTCATGTGGTCAAAATACTTCCTTTATTTTTAACACAAGTACCTCCAAAGTTGAACACAAGCTACGTAAACAGTTTTTCTTATCGCAAATCATCTGAAGGTGTGGCAGTGTGCCTTATGAGTCATAGAACATTTATTGTACGGGTAATATTTGCATTCATGTTTTAACATTAACTGCAATGCAAGTACATAGAGAAGTTAATGATTGTATAAAGAAAACAAAATACATTAAAACTCAGTTTTTAAAGTGAAAAAGTGTGCTTTTTTGGAGAGGGCAAGCGTCGTTGGTCATTGCCACACTATTAGCTATTATGTGCTAAGCTACATACTGTTTATTTTAGCATCTGCTTTGATTAAAAAAAGAAATGTAAGGAATTGTAGTGGTTCGCGAACCCAACAGCATTTTCCAATGTGAGGAAAAGCTTTCAGAAAACTTTCCCTCTTAAGTAAATTAATCTTGTCATGATCGTTGAGGGGCAGAAAGTGGCGATTATGTGACAAGGGAGTTGCAGATTCATGTCATTTGGAAATCAAAGATGCCAAGACAAGTAAATGGGTCAAGTTTAGATGGGATTATTATATTCCTGTTATGCGGAAGGCCGGTGAGATGTTTCCAATGCGAGGCAGTTGAAGTCAGTCAAGAAATATCTGAATGGGAAATGGCAGGACAGTGACTCTTTGGCTAGGGAATCCAGCAATACACATTTAGTGTGAAGAATCAAAGTTCTTATGGTAGTGTTATGTATTCACATGAACGTCCTTACGTGTTGTATCGTGCAAACTGGCACACGATATCCCAGTCGAAGCCTCAAGACAAGTCGACTGTTGAGCAGCTGTGGCTTTTTGTTTGACTCCCTCTTTTTTGCACACTTCTGAGCAGTCACTTGAGTATGCAACACTTGTGGATGTCTTGATTTTATTGGCGAATAACTGTCTGTGCTATACCGTTGACACACACTCGATGGTTATGTATCAAATATTGTGCATTTACCACTGTTATAATGCCCAGCTTTGAGAAGTATTTGTTCAACAAGGATTATTGTTGTTTTTGCAGTTGGCAATGGTGTGGTACCATGCTGCATCATACTAAAACAATTTCTAATAATTTTGATGGTGGCCAATGAATATATAGTATATTACAGTTCATTGGCGCCCTGAGATAAGAGTGAACCGATTTACAAGTTGCTTTTTTTAGATATGAGCTATCGTTCAGACAATTTTTGACTTTAGCTTGCGGGCAAAATAATAATATTAATAAGCACTGTATGGTGGCATTGCCCACATCTCATCTCACTTCACAACAAGCAGCACTTTGGCAGATAGTGATTTCCCCCCAACCCCCCAAAACGATGTCTCATGCTGTTAATTGACAATTGAAGTTCACTGTCAAAGTAAACATAAAACAAAAGGAATTACACATTGTGAATTAAAAACAATCACATTGCTTTGCCTTGGACAATTTAACTGTCTTCAGTTCAATGCTAACAAACAATGCAAAATGGCACAGACTGACTAACATATAATGGATGTTGTGGCGTACGCACTTTAAGCAATGGAAATTTGAACACAAACGGTGGAGCAACAAATGTAAGCGGCTAACATAATTCTCATATGTTTTTCATCATCTGCAACGAATGATCAATATTATTTCACTATACTGAGAACTGACCATCTTCCTATATATCCATATGTGCATATTATTCTGTCACAGGTGCCCAGTGCACACACCAGAAGGACTAGTAAAATGCTCAAATTTTTCTAGGGAAAGATGATATGATATATGGATGCTTTGAGTTATGAGCATGCTCAGGGAACTCGTATCTCAAGGCAGCACTGTAGAAGGTCTCGTGACTAACGCCTCATCATTACCCCAAAAATTTTCTGAAACATGGCTTTTTAAAATAACCTTGGGTGAGGAGTGACTTGCTTTGCAAAAATAAAAATATTTACAGTAAAACATTGACATGCCTCAAGATCATAATCATACAATTGTTTAAGGTTACTGTCACCGAAAACAGCCTTGGATAATGAGCCACAAGCTACTTTGCCAAGACATTATTATCTGAACAGCTTGTTTTGGAAATAACTGATATCACATTCTTGCAGAGGCAGTGGGGGAGTAGACATTAGTTGAAGTATTGGATACAATTGAGCATCTACCATTTGAAAGAATATGGTTTTGCAATCTTTTGATTCCTATTCTCCTGTAAAGACTGTGACGTAGCGCCACAAAAATAGCTCAGGCAGGAACAAACAATCACAGTCACGGAAGTTTGTTATTAAATTCATATATTATTATTTGCTGCCAAGTGGCCACCGGGGTGGGGTTGAGTGTGTGTGTGTGTGTGTGTAGCATATGGTCGGGAGACTGGAGGTCACTTCAACAAAGTCAACGGTCATTTGGCAAGCAATCAAGGTGAAGCAGGAGCTACTCTGGTGGTGCCGTAAGCGGTAATTAAGTGACACTGGCAGCGTGTTGCCATTTGAAGGGGACTATTTTCAGCCATCGCGTTCCTGTTTGACAGCATGGGGCGAACCCATGTGATCTAGTCTTGGCAATATGGTTTTTAAAAATAAAAAAATAGAGCAGCATTCACATGAAGTCCAATAGTATTTGGAGAGTGGCGAGACTATCGCTCACATTTTCAAAGGCGTCCCAGCAGATTTGAGATTGTGCCTCAGCTAGATCGATCACTCTGACGTCTGTTATTTCTGTCTGGGACATTGTGTGAGTCTGCATCCAGTGCGTGAGGTTTTTATGGAGTTTGATACTGATTGTTTCATTGACATGTGTGGAAGAGTTGTAGAATGCATTTTGATGATAATATCCACAATTATACTATACATTGGGACCTTGGGTTACTGCTTTAATTTATTCCATGAGCAAGAGTCTATCTTAAAGTCGCTGTAAAATGAAGCGTATTCTAATTGTGACACACCACAGAAGAGTGTTGTAAACTAAATTGTTGCCTGCAAAAATGTCCAGGAATTGAAGAATGAGGCTTTAAAATTGTGAACGATGAATGCGTTCTATACGCTCAACAATGCTGTGGGCGTGTCTAGTGACTGCACCGAAGCCACGCCCCGCACAACTGTCAATTAAAATGGATGCTACTTTGTCGAGTATCTTTTATGTCTACACATATCTCCCTGTTTGAGCTGTGAAAATATATCCACTTAAAGGCTGTTTGTGTCTGTCCTGTCAAGTCGTTGTGAGCTTTTTTACCTTGCGATGAGGCACTTTAAAGTTGGCCACGCCAGCGTGAAGCCCCTATCCACATGTTGGCTGTTATGTCAGACTTTCTTGTGCCATTGCTCTTCTGCCTTCTCTTTATAATATGCATGTACTCACTGCTGACAATGAGGCATTCTAAAGTGGTCACGGCAACATAATATCCGAAGGGAAAACGCATTTTCTGGGTGTAGGCATAGCTAACTAGCTAAGTGCACATTGCAACTGAACCGGATAACCACTGATGCGAATGAAGGCGCTCAAACACTAATATATTGGAGTAAAGGCGAATCATGTTGGACTCCAAAGTGCATCACATAGCATGGTTCTACCTGTGCCCAGAAAACAGAAAAGATAAACTGAAATGGGTAAAAATACTTTAATGCCAATTCCTCACATTTCACTACCACATAGTTCTTAGTATTTGCACATTTTAAGTAATTACTGCATCTGTGGCGCAATACCATTGTTAAAAATAGATTTGTACAAGCTACATACACACACACAAGCAAAAACAGGCACTTGCGAGGAGAAGCAGCTTGGAAAATGGATGGATGGACCACCACAATTTTTCTGGGTCACTTCTTTGTAAGAAAATAAAAATATCACTGAATTATATAATATACAGATTTTTAGAAAGTTTAATTACCGTACATATTGTAGTACAGTCACTGTGTGCCTTTAAGGGGTGTGGCCTTGTGAATGACCTCAGAAGCTGTTTACTTATTTACTGTTTATTACCCATGTGAGGCCTTGGCTCAGGTTCTCATTCTCTTATTCAGATTCCTATTTGCAATGCCTGACCTGGCAGAACCTGGTGAACCCGATTCGACCTGTTGTCAGTTGGGTTTACATCATATAGACAAACTGCATATTTGGTAATGTAATTACATATTACTTAAACAATGACTGATTATTTATAACTTGGCGTTATTAGACATGACGCTGTCATGAATTGCTATTGCTGCCATATTTCATTGAAACAATCTGATAATTCTACACTTTCATTGTTCATTGTTCCTTAACGGGAACATCATAAGAAAACAATCAGTGCGAATACCACTGTAGAATATTTGGTGAACCATTCTAGTGGCCTGCAGCAGATGCAAGGTCAAAGACATTAACTCCAGCTCATAACATTACCTTTACTTTGTGCATCACTCCTACAAGGAAGAACGTTGCTTTGGTGTCAGATTTCCTTTATCTGTGCTGGACAATAGCTGAGCTGATGCATACAAGAACGAGACATCAGTTTGCACTTGCATTTCTCGACTTATGAAAGGCGTATGTATTCCCTGTACACGGCAAGGCTTTGCTACACTCAACAACGCAATTTGGAGGCGTCATTAAAAAAAAAATAAATAAATATCCCATGACAGCACATTTATTTAGCTATTTGAAAGTTGGTCGTCATGACTATCATGACTAGATCCACAAAAATGTCCTTAGACACCATAACCAAAATGACAAGAAGTCTGGTTTTGGTTCAAAGTCGCCATGTTAGTGTAATTTAGACCATTTCCACGTGTCTTAGCCATTGTACGATGCACAGTGTTGCCCCTTTAATGCCCAAGTGTCATCACTATAAACATTCTAAAATAGATATTGAAATGAAAAATACATGTAACATTATTCACTTCAATGTCTATACGAAAAAATAAATCTGAGTGGAGAACGCGTCATCCATGCGCAAAGTTGCCCAAGTGTCATTCAACATCCAAGTGGTCGCCATATTGGCTGCATATACTGCCAGTCACTCCGGCCGGACATTGTCCCTTGAAAACACGCTGTGGCCCCTACTATGGGACACGCCCCTTCAGACACTGAAGCTCTTTTTGAAGAAGAGAACATCTCACAATCGAGTGAAGTGTCCTGGGCAATATTACCCTATTGTTTCGAACCATATTTAGATTTTATGCTGAAGCCGTGCCCCTCGTCCGCGAGGCACGGCTTCGGCAGCGGCTAGTCCGCCCACCTACTATGAGACACCGAAGCTCGGCCGAAGCCGTGAGCGGCGGACACGGTGCCGATGGGCACATTGACACATTTAGCACCTCTGACTTATGGACGCGGATCTTTTGTTACGTTCTGAAAGGATTACACCTCCCCCCCAACTATTGTTTTTTTTTTTTTTTTTTTTTTTAGTAGCTGTATACATACCTACCTGTCATTTGGAACCCACGAAGCTCTCGTCCTTTGCACCTGTGCAATCCATTTTTCACGACAAACCGGGTCTCTTGCAAATTTATGAAGGGTAAATCCATCCTCATGAGTGTTCAATCAATGTGCAGCAATGCAACGAGCTGGCATTTTGGCTAACACGAAGGAACAACGAGCTACCTTCCCAAAGGTAAAACTAATCTAAACAAATGAGTCCACTTGAGGGCGGTCCTGCCATGTACGTCACTTCCTGCTTCTTCTCGAAAACAAATCCCTCGAGAGGATTTTCATGGCGGGAGTTACAAAAAGTCATATACGTCAAAATCATACTTTGTGGTGAAAAAACGGATGGGTCTATACCGGCTGCCGTTTTTTCATTGATAACATACTAAAAATCATCCATTTCATGACAGTAGCTCTTTCAGGAGCAAGGGGTGGAAAAGTAGAGAGAGAGAGAGAGAGAGAGAGAGAGAGACCACTACTCCATCCTGATTTTGCCTGATCGCTACTAAATTTGAGCCACTTGTAGTAGACAGATGTGTGGCAAGAAAACAAACATTAATTAAAGCTACATACGGGAAGAGCATAGCGGTGGCGTTTGATGACCTGCTCGGAAACTTTCATAAGTCCTCTCCACAAAACGGCAGAACTGGGTGGTTAATCGGTTTTATTGATAATTCAATTTTATTAGTCGGGAGGATTTTTTTTCCATGGTTTTGTGCTTATGAACAAACATGACTTGTAAACAGAGAGGAGGTACTTTATATAACAGTGATGAAAGTCCTCCGGATTTTCCTGGAATTCCTAATTTTAAAATTTTCATGAAAATTGCTCTGGAAAATTGAGGAAAAATTGCCCAAAATTAATCCGGATATTAGTTGACAGCATTGGAGGAACATGCGTTTGAGTTAATTGTTTTGCTTTCACGAGCGTAGCCATGTTGAGGCACTAACACTAGTAAGAGTAACGCCCTTCCCCTCGCATTCTCTCAACTCACTTGGAAATTTTGCTTTCAATTTTTGTCTCAATTTTGTTCACGGATATCGCCAGAATGCACCACAGCCATCCATTTTTTCAAAAAATTCCCGGGGGGCCCAGACCCCCCTAATGCTCCCATTTGTACTTTCAGGAATTTTTGCGAAAGTCCACTTTCATCTCTATTGCTTTATGCTAAGGTTGTGAATTGTCAGATTACCTTTAGTGGGACGTTGCACTTCCATGCCAATTTAAATTTTAATTGCTGAGGCTGCGGGTTGGAAAGATGGACATTCCGTTGTTTTATTACTGTTTTAGACATTCTGTATTTAGCCATGTAGTGTTTCCATGACCTTTCTAAAACCTTATAGACATTTTTCTTTTTGTTGAACTTTTAAAGGACCTACAAAATGCATTTGTAATTTCCCATTTTTTTCCAGGTTTTTCATTATGGCACAAACTGTGCTTTCCAGAAATATATCACACATAATTTTTCAAGTTAGAATTCGCGAGTTTCCGTTGTTTTAACAGTGTAATCGTAATCTCCCCGAATACTGGGATATGAAGCATTTTGTGATGCTGTTAATCCTTCTGTAAATGCATAACGCATCCACACACACATTCTTTGATGTGACCTTCAGTCACGCAGCCTGGCATTCAATTACCTCCCTGTCAGTGGCCCATCCAGCCCAGTGGCTGCACGCCCTTGAGAGGCTCTCTGCAGCCATTTGGCCCAGTGAGCCTACGGTATGTGCTGTTAGCTTGTCCTCAGTGCTTTTGTATGTACAATCATGCTGCTTTTTATTTTTGTAAGACGGGAGTTACAGTGAGCATATGTTAACCATGAGTGTTAATCATTCAGCCACTACAGTATATGCTATTAACCTTAGCATCTGCTTGGTAACATGAATATGTGAATGCAATATAATCTAATCAGCATATTGCTGCATTAATTTTTACACAAACCTTCCCCAAACCTTCCAGCCACAGACCCCATTCAACCTCGGTCATGGCAGACAAAAAATAGAACAAAGTCTGTTTAACTTAATGTCATATGACAGCTTTTTGAAAAACTTTTGAAGCGAACAACTCTACTTCAGATCCCGGCTTCCCTGTGTGGAGTTTGCATGTTCCTGCCTGTGTGGATTTTTCTCCAGAAACTCCAGTTTCCTTTCACATCCCCAAAACATACATGGCAGTTTCATTGACAACTCTAAATTGTCCGTAGGTACAAATGGTGGTTTGCTGTTTATATGATGTCTTTGGAGCTTTTCATTTGTTTTACGCTGCACACCCCCTTCAGTGCCACAACAGAGTTGGTGAACCCCTGAAGTCCCTCACCCTGGGGAAAAAAAAAAAAAAATCAAAACAAGCTTTGTTTGATTTAATCTCAAAGACAACCTTCCACAAACTTTTAAAAGCCTCGCACCACCTTTTAAAATCCCAACAGTTATTCATACACCTTCTTCTTCTTCTTTTCTTTTCGACTTGTCCCGTTAGAGGTCGCCCCAGCGTGTCATCTTTTTCCATCTAAGCCCATCTCCTGCATCTTCTTCTCTAACACCCACTGTCCTCATGTCCTCTCTCACAACATCCATCAACCTTTTTTTTGGTCTTCCTCTCGCTCTTTTGCCTGGGAGGTCCATCTTTAGCACCCTTCGACCAATATACTCACTCTCTCACCTCTGGACATGTCCAAACCATCGAAGTCTGCACTCTTGAACCTTGTCTCCAAAACATCCAACTTTGGCTTTCCCTCTAAAGAGCTCATTTCTAATCCTATCCAACCTGGTCACACCAAGCAAAAACCTCAGCATCTTCATTTCTGACACCTCCTGTTCTGCTTCCTGTTGTTTCTTCAGTGCTACCGTCTCTAATCTGTACATCACGGCCGGCCTCACCACTGTTTTGTAAACTTTGCCCTTCATCCCAGCAGAGACTCTTCTGTCACATAACACACCAGACACCTTTCGCCAGCTGTTCCAACCTGCTTGGACCCGTTTCTTCACTTCCTTACCACACTCACCATTGCTCTGGATTGTTGACCCCAAGTATTTGAAGTCATCCACCCTCGCTATCTCTTCTCCCTGTAGCCTCACTCTTCCCCCTCCACTTTTCTCATTCACGCACATATATTCTGTTTTACTTCGGCTAATCTTCATTCCGCTCCTTTCAAGTGCGTACCTCCATCTTTCTAATTGTTCCTCCGCCTGCTCCCTGCTTTCACTGCAGATCACTATATCATCTGCGAACATCATAGTCCAAGGGGATTCCAGTCTAACCTCATCTGTTAGCCTATCCATTACTACCGCAAACAGGGAGGGGGTCAGCGCGAATCCCTGATGCAGTCCCACCTTCACCTTAAATTCTTCTGACAGACCTGCAGCACATCTCACCGCTATTCTGCTGCCCTCATACATGTCCTGTACTATCCTAACATATTTCTCCGCCACACCAGACTTGCACTTGCAGTACAACAGTTCCTCTCTTGGTACTCTGTCATAGGCTTTCTCTAGGTCTACAAAGACACAATGTAGCTCCTTCTGATCTTCTCTGTACTTTTCCACGAGCATCCTCAAGGCAAATAATGCTTCTGTGGTACTCTTTCTAGGCATGAAACCATAGTGTTGCTTGCAGATAGTTACTCCTGAGTCTAGCCTCCACTACTCTTTCCCATAACCTCATTGTCATCTTTATTCCTCTATAGTTTCCACAGCTCTGAACGTTGCCTTTCTTCTTAAAAATGGGAACTAGCACACATTTCCTCCATTCTTCTGGCATCTTCTCTCCTGCTAGTAATCTATTGAATAAGTTGGTCAAAAACTCCACAGCCACCTCACCAAATTCCTTCCATACCTCCACTTGTATGTCATCGGGACCAACTGTCTTTCCATTTTTCATTCTGCTCAGTGCCTTTCTAACTTGCCCCTTACTAATCATTGCCACTTCCTGGTCATTCACGCTTGCCTCTTCTACTCTACCTTCTCTTCCATTTATTCATACAGTTATTCATAAACCCACACACAAAAAGAGCAACGCTATTTTATCCCTTACACAGCTTTCATCACAATTTTCAAACCACACACGTTTCTTCACACCTGTCTGAGTTTGCGCACCTCTCTCCCTGTCGAGAGAATCCTCTCTTCTTTTGTGCTAAAACAAATTTTAAAAATCCCACTTAAACTGATGCAAATGTGTTAATATTGTACCGGGCTATTATTACACATTTCTTACGCACCTCCTAGAGGCCACTCACGCGTTGGGAATCTCCGCTTTTGATGCTCACTGAGCTGAAGTCTCATGAGAATTGCGCAAGTCTCATAGGGATTGTTGAGGTTTTGCATCAAATTCTGTCAAACTTCAAATCTTTTCACTTGAAATGTATGCGCCACTGCGTTCCTCGGTGCTTTATTATTGTCAGAACAGACATGCTTGCTGGGCCTGATTGTGGCCCAGAATGTGCCTTTGGAGTGTGTTTAGTGAAGTAGTGAGTGGGATGCTTTTTTTATGTTGTTTCCATCCACTTGAAAACAAATTGGAATCTGTGGTGGAATTAACCCCACGTGCCCCCCCACTGCTGTGCCAAAATGATTGCAATGTTGCTATGGACAGCTGCCTGCTGATGGGCCTTGAACAGATTTCTCTTATTGGTTCATGCCATTTATCATAAGTAATAGTAGTTTTACTATTTTTGTGTCATTTTTGCTTGTTTGTGCATTGGACGATTGTGAAATATATTTTATAGCCATACAAATTAAGTCAAGCTTTCACTCTCTAGAGATGATCTTCCACTTTTGACCATAATGTTTTGCTTCATGTTTTAAATTTCCTAAAAGGATGAAGTTAAATAAGTTGACCACTGGATAATGAAATAAAAAATGAAGTAAAACTACTAACCTTTTAATGGAGCCTGATGGATGAAATGGAAATTCATGTACAGCAAAAATGCACTATTAGTTTCAAGTTTATTTGGTCATGTCTAAGCTTATCATTATCAATTGTACTTTTAGCCATATCGTAATTATGTTAGCGCCTCCATAGTAAATGAATAAATTGTATGTGTATACATATAAACTACTGCCAAATATATATATTTGTCCACCTTAGTAAAATGTACTGACACTAAATTTGATTTTCTATTACCATAATATTATTTTAATCCAAACAAGGGCTGGCAGCAAAACAAGGCAAAAACTAGATTTTCATGGAATTTGCAGTAAAACCTTTTGTCATATATTAAAACTGTCAAAGCTGAAGGCACAGTACTGTTAAAATGATCTTATGAAAAATAATCATCAAATCTTGCGAGAATTTTGAAAACTTGCATGTCCTGCCTTGTAATCCACTTTGAATTTACGACGTAATGATTTAAATTCTCACACATCTTGATATCTCTGTGTTTAAAATAAATTATGCTGCACAAAAACATACCTGTGCTGAAAAGATAGACTAACTTTACAGTTACAGAATACACATAGCAATGAGATTTGAATTATGTTTTACTATTATTACTATTTTTGTTTTGCTTTTTTAATCCAGAAAAACGAAATGTTCCTGATTTTGCTATCTTCAGTTAGAATACTGTAACATACCAAGCAACTTAAACTGGGGGTATCGTATATATTCTTAGCTTAGCCAAACTTTGTAAATGTTTTAAAATTATCCACACATCAGTGCAACTTTAGTTAATTTTATCTATTGCCACCATAATCAAAATAACAGCAGGTTGTCTGATATTTATATATTTGTTTGTGCTGTCCACAAATCCCTCTGTTGACTGGCTAATATTATAGTTACTAATTAAAGTGTTCAAAATGAAAGACATTATAACACAGACAGACAACCACATTTTTAATTTATGTAAGTACATAACAATATGCTCTGATGTTTCCAGGATTAAAGCCTAGAAAACAAGAGTGGTGGCCTTTTCTTTTGAAGGGAGAATGTATTTAGCCCAGTGTTGGTTTTGAAATGCAAAGTGCTGACATTAAACTGTTTTTTTTTTTTTTGTCCCGTTGAATGGACAATAGAAATCAAACACTTTTTCCACAGCCCTCTCGACTGCTACAGATTTCCTTCGCAACTTCACACTGGAGACATTGTTTGCCTCGGCTAAGTAGAGTCACTTGACGTCAAGTACAAGCTCAAACTCACCAGGAAAAAGGGAGAGGAAAAGATGCATGTTTATTTTATTTTTTTTTTGTGCTGACAAACGTTCAGGAGGGTTCTGGTTGCTGGATGGACATTATTTTTGGCTCCCGTGAAGACTTCCAGAGCTAATAACTGTCCAATCAAATTACGGGAACCTCAAGGGGGCACAATCAGCAGTGGCTTGATCACAACATTTAGCATTTTCATTTCCTTTTTTTATGCTTGTAAGGACTTAATGAGTGGGAATATTCATGCTCTTGGCAACAGATTCATGTCATACAGTTTAATGCTACCTTGAAAACATCTCCGATTCATTTCATTCAGTGTGCATGTTTTACTCTGTTCTCTGCCACTTATTTTTCCTGTGGATTCTGACTTGTCATTGGCTGGCTTTTCAGTGACTGCTGAAATAGACGTAAATTATTATATCAATAACACTGATTGCTATGCGATGTCACTTAGTGTCAAGAAAGTACTTACTGTCAAATAAATGAATGAATGAACAGCTTTGATTTTGTTTTTAATACATTTATGGTCAGATACCAAATCCAACCCAGTGCCTTTACACCAGCCTTTGATGTAGTGTCACTACCGTGTAGCTTTTATACAGTAGATTTTGTAACATATATTAAAATTAGCTAAAATATCTTTTGAGCTACATGAAGTATTTGCGAGGTAAGATTTTGTCTCATCTAAATTTTGGCAAGAAAACCTTTTACAATAATAAATACAGTAATAATTTAAAATTTCCACCTTTCCGATCATTTTAAAGTTGTTTATATTTCCTTTATTCTACTATTTTAAATCCTTCATTCTGGAGCAAAAAAAAAAGCTCATTTGATTCTGCTAGCCATTTTGGTTGGTAGCTTGTTGCTATCTGACAGTACTCTGTCCATTGTGACGAAACTCCCCGTCCAAGCCCCTAATCCAGTTTCTACATGGATTAAAATAGCAATATACAGTACTGCATCAACGAGGAGTCAATTTTTACTAAATATTATGAATGAGGTTATCTTCAAATCCTTTGAAATTGCTAAACATTTCGTCTCCTTTGAGCTAAGATAAGTGTCCATACAATAGAATTGGGGATTTAACAAGGAAATGAAGAATTGTTGACCCACTGGAGTGCTATTTGGGTATAGAAATACTTATACATATAAACATACATATATACAGTTCATATACATATACTGTACATATGGCTTTACTTACTTCCCTGTTTTGATCAAGTGGCACAATTATGAACCAGATTCCACCAGATGAGTTTGAAAAATACATAAATTTATTTTAATCTGCTTCTGTTTCACTGCAGAATCTGCGCCGGGTGAAATGACCAAAGTGGATTAACTCCATGACAGGATAATACCGATTAAAATGATAAACACACTCACTAAGCGATCCATATGGCCTTTCAGAGATGGAGTCCAAGCATTTTTTTTTGTTGTTGTTGTGACGAAAAACAAAAACGTTTTTACAGGTCATGGTAGTATAATTTCATTGCATCCCTCAAGAACTAAAGACTGTTTTTGATATTTTATAATAGGTTTTCAATATTCTTTGTTCGCATACAGTAGCTCTCTTACACATCTGGTTAGGGTTAGTATTTCAAAGACTAATTTAGGGTTTCAAACAAGGGGCAGCCTTTCAAAATTGGGTTTGAAACCAAGGTTAGGGTTTCAAATGAAGTCTTCAAGCCTGGGTTCGGGTTGAAAACTAGGGTTAGGGATTGAAATGAGCAAATTAGTGTTTGAAGCCAGGGTTTGCTTTTACAGTGCCTTGTGAAACTATTTGCCCCCCTTGAACTTTTAAACTTTTCGCCACATTTCAGGCTTCAAACATAAAGATATAAAATATTTTTTTTTTTGCCAAGAAGCAACAACAAGTGGGACACAATTGTGAAGTGGAATGAAATTTATTGGATATTTTAAACTTTTTTAACAAATAAAAACCTGAAAAGTGGGGCATGCAATATTATTCGGCTCCCTTGGATTAATATTTTGTTGCGCCACTAATTATTTTTTGTCAGGAATCAACAACAAGTGGGACACAATCGTGAGGTGGAACATAATTTATTGGGTATTTTGAACTTTTCTAACAAATAAAAAACTAATAGCAATATTATTCGGCCCCCTTGCATGAATACTTTGTACCGCCACCTTTTGCTGCAATTCCAGCTGCAAGTCGCTTGGGGTATGTCTCTATCAGTTTAGCACATGGAGAGACTGCAATTCTTGCCCATTCTTCCTTGCAAGACAGTTCAAGCTCAGTGAGGTTGGATGGAGAGCTTTTGTGACCAGCAGTCTTCAACTCTGCCCACAGATTCTCGATTGGATTCAGGTCTGGACTTTGACTTGGCCATACTAACACCTGGATACGTTTATTTGCGAACCATTCCATTGTAGATTTGGCTTTACGTTTTGAATCATTGTCCTGTTTGAAGATAAATCTCCGTCCCAGTCTCAGGTCTTTTGCAGACTCGGTCCTGTATTTGGCTCAATTCATCTTCCCATCAATTTGAAACATCTCCCCTGTCCCTGCTGAAGAAAAGCAGGCCCAAACCATGAGGCTGCCACCACCATGTTTGAGAGTGGGGATGGTGTGTTCAGGATGATGAGCTGTGTTGCTTTTATGCCAAACATATCAATTTGCATTCTGGCCAAAAAGTTTGATTTGTTTTCATCTGACCAGAGCACCTTCTTCCACATGTTTGGTGCGTCTCCCAGGTGGCTTGTGACAAACTTTAAACGAGAATTTTTATGGATATCTTTGAGAAATGGCTTTCTTCTTGCCACTCTCCCATAAAGGCCAGATTTGTGCAGTCTACGACTGATTGTTGTCCTATGGACAGACTCTCCCACCACAGCTGTAGATCTCTGCAGTTCATCCAGAGTGAGCATGGGCCTCTTGGCTGCATCTCTGATCAGTCTTCTCCTTGTTCGAGGTGAAAGTTTAAAGGGGCGTCCGGGTCTTGGTTGATTTGCAGTGGTTTGATACTCCTTCCATTTCAATGTGATTGCTTGCACGGTGCTCACTGAGATGTTTAAAGCTTAAGAAATCTTTTTGTATCCAAATCCGGCTTTAAACTTCTCCACAACAGTATCTCTGACCTGCCTGGTGTGTTTCTTGGTCTTCATAATGCTCTCTGCACAAAGTTCAAGGGGGCCAAATACTTTCACAAGGCACTCTGTATAAGGGTTTCAAATAAGATTTAGCATTTCAAAGTTGGGTTTGGAGTCAAAGTTAGGGTTTCAAGTTTAGATTAGAGTTTGAAATAAGGTCTAAAGTGACATTTGCAACCAAGGTTAGATTTTCCATTTACGCTTTTGAAACACACATATGGTTTTAAATTGCAGTTCAGGCAGGTTTACCTTGTAAACTAGGGAGAGGGGAATTTAAATTAGGGTTTCGAGCATGGGCTATGGTTTGAACAGGAACAATTTATTATCGATAATAAAATAAGAACAGTATGTGCAGCACCAAGTAAGGTCTAAGGTAACATAAAGAGGCTCTCTTTCCAGGCACATGCAGTAATCTCCTTGTTGCACATCAGAAGAGAGTTAAAAAGTGGCTTGCTTACATTTAGACTTTCTTACGCAGTGCTATGAAAAAGTATTGGCTCCCTTCTCAAATTCTTGTACTTTTGCATTGTTTCCCCACTTTAACATTTCAAATCATCAAACAAATGTAAATAACAGATAAATGTTTTTTTTAACAGTGATTTCATTTTTTTAAGGGGGAAACAAACAATTCAAACTTACCTGGCACTTTATGAAAAAGTAATGCCCCCCTAAATCTCCTGCCAGCCCTTATCGTAGTTCGGGTGGCATGCAAGTCCTCGAGAGTGGGTAGGGTGGTGGTGATATGAAACACAATCACAAACATGAGAGCAAAGCTTGTTAGTATAACGGCCTGTTTAAACTTTTTGAATGCCAGTTCAGAGTTTTTTTTTTTTTTTAGTTACAGTTCAGTTGTATTTTACTTTTAAGTATAATACATGCGCATTTAATCTTTAAACGTTTTATTGGAAGTACACGGATTGCACGGTGGCCAAATGGTTATAAAATTCGACCTTGCTAGTGTGGAGTTCTCATGTTTTCTCCGGGTAGTCCAGTTCCCTGCCGTGTTCCAAAAACATGAGTGGGAGGATAATTCAAGACTCTTAATTGCCTGTAGGTGTGAATGTGAGTGCGAATGCTTGTTTGTCTGTGTTTGGCCTGCAATTGGCAGTACGACCATTTCAATGTGTACACCAACGCCTCTTACACAGATTCAACTGCGATAGGCTCCAATTTTGCCTGCGACCCTAGTGAGGTTAAGCAGTATGGAAAATGGACGGAAGGATGGATGAAAGTACATTTTTCCTTGGCGCATCTTTTTTATCTAAACATTTAAGTATTGTATGTTCAAATTGTACGTAATATTAGTGGCTTAAAACGATATTTACAATAGAACCTCTTTCTCATTTTTGATAAACACTTTGGCCTAGTATGGTAGCTACACTGTATTTTATATTTATCATTTTGGTGGTACTCTGAAAACTATTGTTGAGATGGTACTTGGTATAGAAAGTTTGAGAACCGCTGTTATAGAGGGAAAATATACAAAAAAATAGGTTCTACTCTACCTATACTGTACTTTTGTCCACTTAAACTTCTACATCAAAATAAATGAATTGTTGGATTGTATTGATCCCAATAATTTTCTCATTAAGTGTCATCCTGCTAATGAATGCTTCCACTTTTCTTTTGTTTGTCCGGAGTGAAATGTCAGCATGTCCCTTGATGTAGCACCTCAATGAAAATGTGGTCTGGGGGGATTGGCAAACTGGAGAAAATCCATTCGTAGAGTGAGTGTTCTGCTGAGGCAGGTAGGCCGGCGCTCAGGCCCGTTGACAGCCAGCTAAGATCAATTGAAGCTCTTGGCAGCCTCCGTTCACGTACAGTACGGCAACATCACTAAACACTGTGTCACTTTATTGTCCGTGTGCGATAAAGAGAATGTGGTTTTAATGCATCTGAGTCATTTTGGTGATATAAGTGCCTAATTATGTCTTTAGGTGCCCACGGAGTGAGAGAGGAGCCTCGGTTTGTGACGGCGCGCGCCGGTGAGAGCGTGATCCTGGGGTGCGACGTGTCCCCTCCCCTGGATGGCCAGCAACCCCCCTACGTGGTGGAGTGGTTCAAGTTTGGAGTGCCTATTCCCTTCTTCATCAACTTCCGCTTCTACCCTCCCCATGTGGACCCAGAATACACAGGTGAGCACATACATTTACAAGCGACCATCATCACCAAACACTACCTGGATAAAACCCATTTGTTGGGTTTTGCTGTCAAGCCAGCGTTAGGGTTTGGAATAGGGGTTTTAAACCAGGGTTGGCTTTTCAAATTACATTTTTAGACAGGGTTTAGGTTTGTCATTAGGGATTTAAGTCAGTGTTATGCTTTTAAGTTAAGGTTTCAAGCTAGAGGAACATTTGTAAGAGTGCATTGCCTTTTTTATTGTATGTGTTTTATGATATCCACTTTATAGCAAGGGATGAAATTTACCCACTGTGCTGACTCCGGCATAGTTACATGGTTGCTGTTTTACTCATGTTGATTATTGTGCATTGTCCTCATCAAAACAAACACACACAAAAAATAACTGGCCCAAACAAGTGGTAGGGTTTGAATCCATCAATTCCATCCAATAGGTTTCAAACAAGTGTTAAGAATTCAAAATAGAGTTTGAAGACAATTTGGGGTTTCAAATTAGGATTTTAGGAGAGGGTTGGACGAGTTGTTAAATTGAGCTTTCAAACTATTAAGTTTTCAAAATAAGGTTTGAAGTTTCAAGTCTTGTAGGGTTACAATTTGGATCGAGGATGAGGGGTTTACGTTTACACAGACGCACACTCACACATTGCCCTCATATAAGCAATAACTTTAACACATATCAACGACTGTGTTGCCATGTGATTGATCTATGACTCACACGGTTGACTGAAAGTGAAATCTCCGTCTATCAGAGATGCATTACACTCCACATGAATGACATCATAACCTGAAAAAATAAATCCTCCTGCAATGATTTAGTCAATATGTCTGCACGCTGCCTCCAACGCAACAGGAAATTGCATCCACTGATGTTGCGTCTATGTGTGTGTGTGTGCGTGTGTATGTGAGACAAGATGGCGAGCTGTCAGAATGGGGTCACATTTATCCCCTCCTGTTGGTTCCTCTATACTGTGTAACAAACTCCGCCCTGTTAATGTGATGGCAATGGATGGAAAGCATGGCTGCATTTTAAAGTGCTGAAAGTGAAAATGCCTCCAGACTTTGACAATCTTTTTTTTTTTTTTTTTAATTTATTTATTTATTTTTTTTTTTTAAAAGCGGGTCCCTCCTGTGTAGCTCTCTAGTGGCAACGAGTCCTCCTACGGGAGCATGTCACTTTGGACTTGAACCTGTTGACCAACAGCAGGTGTTGCGCTGTGAGACAAACTGCTCCCTTTCAAAGCACATCAGTGTCCACTTTGCTGTGGCCTGCAGATGACTGTGGAGCAGTAGCCGCATGAACGCTGGCGTCAGATTAAAGCACTTTAAGATTTCAAGGCGGGGTTAGACTTTCAAACAATGATTAGGGTTTCAAACTAGGGCTTTGGGTCAAGGTTAGTGTTTGAAAATTAGGGTTTCAAATAGGGCTGCAGCTGTCAAGTATTTTAGTATTATGTTAACATTTTGTATCCAATGATACTTCAATTTTTGACAAATGTTATTGAGTATTCCTGTTACTTTCAGGTACAGCTTGAAGCCAAAGTAAGGTTTAGGAATCAGGATTTTACTTAAAAACAATATTTTGAGTTTTCAATTGGGTTTTTAACCCAGAGTGGAAATTTGGAGATGAAGCCAAGGCTAGGGTTTAAAATGACACTTGTCATATGTATTTATTTTTTTATAATCATTAAACTTTTATTTTACCAGCTAAGACCATTGAGAAGAACAGGTAAGGGTTAGGTTGTTGTTGATGTTAGGTTTTCACATCAGGATTTCAAACTGGGTTTTGAACTAGGGCTATGGTTTCAAATTTATCTTTAAACCCTAATGGTGATTCAAGATGGTTCCAAATAAAGGTTTTAAGACCCAATTAGGGTTTTAAATAAGATTATTTAAGGCAGGGTGTGTTTTTCCATAGGTTTTCAGGTTAGGGTGAGTTTCAAGGCTGTGTTTAGCTTTTAAAATTGGATTAAGGGTTGAAATTAATGTTTCAAAAGATGTTTCAAATTATATTTCTCTTGGATTTATAAAACAGAGTTTTCAAATCCACATTTCAAAAGAAACCCCTCTACGATATAAATGGCTCACTTTTTCAGTAGAACGATGCATGGTAAGTGTAATTATCGCATCTGATGAAAGGCCATTAAATAGTTACTCTATGTTCAGGAATACAAAGTGCACCAGATTATAAACCGTGCACACTTTTCCCCCCATATATTAGCCGCACCGGACTATACATCACAAGTATATATGTACATTGAAAAATTAGATATTCACACAGAAAGATTGTAAATGTTCATTTACATACCTTGTTTCCAAACAACGTAACAGCAGTAAAACAACTCAAACATAACAGAAAGGTTTTTATTCATACTCCTCCTGTTCACTGAAACTGCTAAATTCGTCATCTTTGGTATTGAAGTTGATGAGCTTCAGAACGTCGCCGTCACACCCGATTTTAGTCTCTCTGTCGCTCTCAATATCAGTTTCATTTGGAGACACAGTTACCGCTGAATTTGTGCTGTTTTCCTCACGTAGCCTTTCGAAATCACTTGGTGATGGTAGATTCTTCCACATTGCTCCACGCTTTTAAGATCCATTGGCAGACATCAAAAAAGAATAATCTTCGCATGTGGCCAGTTTTTGTGAAAGATTTCTTGCTACTGCTCATCCAGGCCTCCCAATTACCTTACAGTGGTGCTTTAAAAGTGGCTGCAAAAACTTTGTTGTGCCTCTGGGAATCACAGCTGGAATTGAGTTTGATCTCTTGATGGCCATTTTTACAGAACCTGTTCTATGGGCCCTCATACTGTCCAAAACAAGCAATACTTTTTTTTCTGGTGAGAAAAATCCTACATACAATCTACATTTTAGCTGTATTGTTACATAGGTCACAGGGTTCAGAGTTCAGGAAACAAGTATTGGCTTATAGTCCAGAAAATACAGTAACTGCAGAGTCCCTTCGAAATCTGTTGCTAACAGAAACAGCAACGTCCACTGAGGAACTTAACAGTTCATTTTAACATTTGAAGTCCTACCATTCCACAGTTTTGTGTGCGTTCATTTTGTAATGAGATGTATAATTGCTTAACACCATTGAATCTGCTGAAAACCCAACTTTTGAAGTAAATGCTCCCTAATGAAAAGATCTCTTTCTTCTAAACGTTACACTTTGTGCACTCCCTCACAGACTATTTTTTTCCCAACTTTATTACCGTGCGTGTTTGTCTCGCGGCTCTATGTAAATTACAGCATTTAAAAACATCTATTTTTATGCAGACTCAAAGCAAAGACCCCATCAATAATTCAGCCATGCAGCTTGTGAGATTTTTTTCTGTCTGACTCTCAGGCTCTGGGACAAGCTGCCGGCGTAAGAAGATCATACTGTATATATTTCAACAACACCTCCCCTGCGTTTGGAGTGACTAGTGTGGCATAGGTCATGGCCTGTAATATTTTGAAGTATTATTTGGGTAAATAAACTTTACATGGATGTGTTTGTTGAGCAACTGTAAACAAAGTAGAACGGCACTTAGCAGAGCATAGACAAAAGGCAAAAATGTAATCACATCTGTAGATCCTCTCCAGCCCAATGCGGCACCGATGCAAGTGGATTGGAACTGCAAAAAGTGGGTCTAATCACCAAATTGGGTGAAATGAAAGACTACACTCTGGATTGGTCAATCGCAGGCTTAGTGTTAGGAAGATTACCTTCGAAATGTACTTGGTTACAAATACAAGTTAACCTGCTTAAAATGTAGTAATAGTATTGTAAGTATTTCAATTACTTTCTGCAAATAATAGAACTAATTACAATTAAGTAATTTTGAATAATATATTAACCGCAGGCGGCACAGTGGGGCAGCTGGTAAAGCATTCCCGGGTTCAATCCCACACCTGCCTGTGTGGAGTTTGCATGTTCTCCTCGTGCCTGCGTGGGTTTCCTCCGGGCACTCTGGTTTCCTGCCACATCCCAAAAACATGCAAGATTAATTGGACACTCTAGATTGCCCCTAGGTGATTGTGAGTGCAGCTGTTTGTCTCTATGTGCCCTGCGGTAGGCTGGCAACCAGTTCAGGGTGTACCCCGCCTCCTGCCCATTGACAGCTGGGATAGGCTCCAGGACTCTCCGCGACCTTTGTGAGGATAAGCGGCTAAGATAATGGATGGGTGGATGTTTTACGTTTTTGGGACAAAAGTGTTTTTCATAAACATCTTTCCTGGAATAATGACTTTACTACTTCATTACCATATGTCAGAAAGACAATGGCATGTTCTGACTTATGTACAAATTTGAGTAGTACCACTAGAGCCAGGATTTGAACCCATAACATCAGAGCTTAGTCACTGATGGCATAATGGTACTCTTGCCTGACTTTGGTGTGAGCTGCGTGGGTCAGTACCCACTCAGTGGCGGTGGGAATGTAAGTGCAGATGGTTGTCCGTGCCTATATGTGCCCTGCGACTGACTGAATTCAGGGTGGAGTTCGCCTTTTGCCCAAAGTCAGCGGAGAAAGGCCCCAGCGCTCCATGATGCTAACAAGGCTAAGCAGTGTTGAAAATGGTTTGTTGGATGGATGGACATCAGAGGTGTCAATATTTGTACAAACTAGGGGTCGACCAGGATTCCACAAGGGACTGCTTTAGATCTTTGGAGGTAATTCTACATTTGTGTGCTTCTCTGCATTACATGTGTGGGTGTGTGTGTGTGTGTGTGTGTGTGTGTGTGTGTGTGTGTGTGTGTGTGTGTGTGTGTGTGGTGTGTGTGTGTGTGTGGTGGTGGGGGGGGGGGGATGAATTCAGTAATGTTGCACGTAATTCATTACTACCCAAAACTGCTTATCATGCATGTGTTCTTGAGACTTTTATGTGGCTTTAGCCACTGAACCAAATTTTATAAGCCTTGTTAGAGTTTCCTGTTTTGTGGAAACCACAAGCAATGATAATAACTAAAATTATTTGCATTTCAGCATTGCCCATCTCTCAAGTACGTGTTTTAAATTTGGTAGCTAGGTGATTTTGTCATTAAGGGACCCCTGGGAGTCACTAACATTAACTGAAAATGGCTGGTTCATACCAAAATACTGTAATTGGTTTGTATTTTCAGTCATGCATTCTTGAGAGTTTTACATAGATCAATTCATCTAAAATTTCATGTTTCTTAGTGAAATTGACTTGGAGAGCTGAATTGTCAAAATAAATGTTTGAGAGGTGCTACAAAGAAATGTTTTGGCATGGTGCATTGGGATGTGCATTATGTGAAAGGCTTGTTCGGTTATTAATTTGGCCTAAAAAATATGATTAAGATGCACCATGGTTTGCTTGAGCAGCATCGACTCCCTTGATCTCCTGAAGACACCATGCACCCAACCCGACTCAGCACTTCAATGGCGAGCCCAAAAATAGATCTGACTTTTTTTTTCAAGACAAACCAGCCTTTTTTTTTTTCTTCTCATGCAAGACTGCAGTTGCTGCGCTCCTCCCCTCCCTATGATGCTATTGATTTTCTGCTAACAAAAAAAGACGTCCGTTATCCATTCAACTGACGACCGCAATCGTGCCTGTGGACACATCTATGCATTGCATGTACGTATAGTTCAGCAAAAGCACATCAGCAGTCTCGACTGTGAAGAACAGGAAGCGGTTCGTACATAGCGTTTGCACATCAAAGTTTGCAAAGGGCCTCTATCTCAGAACACTTGTCAGGTCTAGCAGAAGCCAACGTTTTAGTCTGTCGGGCTGTCAAAGACGGCCGCGTGAGCAGCGGGCCGGAAGCTGCGAGACAGACAGCCGAGCGGCGGCAGATTTCGGCAGGCTCGCTTTCTTCAACTTCTCCCTTCCCTTGCGATTTGCCCCTGTTTGAATTCCAATTTATCCTCAGCTGTGAAGGAGAAGGGAAAAAAAAGTGTCAGACTGGACAAGTTGTGTGTGAAACGTATGCCTTCTTTGAGATGGAAAGCTGTTTTTCCACCCGCACAGACTCTTTTGAATCTGCTTAAATTGTGGCCTCCAGGAATTACTGCTAAGCAGCTGCTCTGTTTTCCAGCCAGTTGGACAATTTCACATATTTATATGAGCTGGGAAATCAACTTGTTTGCACTTTTTTCTTAGAGTTAAGTGAGTGTCACGAGGCTGTGTGGACTCTGGTGACTGTGTGCTAAAGCCAGACTAAACCAGACAAACCTGCACTCACTGGAGTCTGACCCAGCTGACCGTACACAAAAGGCAGAGAACACACTGAATTGATCACCAGTCAAGCACAAGTTACATAACGGCAAACCTGCTGTAACTCTCTCCCATCTGACCGGGTGAAAACAAGACAACACTCAGTATTGGTCTCCACTCAATCTTACGCCACGTGGAGACAAACCTAGAGTTACTGGAGTCTGTCCCAGTTGATTGTGGCCAAAAGACAGACCACTCTCTGGAATGGTCACCATTCATTTGTAGGGCACACGGAGAAAAACCGGCAGCCACAGGTGTCTTGCCCAGCTGCAGTTACCAGAGTCTGTCCCATCTGATTGGAGAGGATAGGCAGAAATCACCTTGGATTGGTCATCAGTCAGCCCTACGGCAAATAGGCGCCTGTGAAGATTGTCCTTCTTCCAGGTCATTTGTCCTACGGGTTGTCACCTCTCATCTGTACTGAATTCATAATTTTAAGCAACAAGGTTTTGTCAGGAAAGCACTAGTCTGGGTTTTTGGTGTGTAAACTCAGCATTTATGGTCCAAGTTGGATGCTTGCACCAAACATTTAATGGTATCGTTGTTCTGGAATGCAAAACAACAGTCATTAAGAGGCCTTGAAGAGAGGTCACTGTCTGTCAACACGAGTCGTTAAGTGGAAACGCTCTCATTAAATTCCATTCAGTTGTTACAAGGGCCTGCGTAATTGTCAGAAACGGCCTCGTTTTTGTTTATTTGTTGGAGGGGGATTTATTGAGTTTCTTTGGATTGAATGGATAAAATGCCATCATATGTGAGATGTGCAGCACAACCCCAATTCCAATGAAGTTGTGACGTTCTCTTAAGGCCACTTTATACTCCCTCGGTCGCGCAGCCGACTACCGCCGCATTGCATCATGTGACCTACGCCTTGCCTCGCGCAGCACATCTATGTAGCTTGCCGCGGAGCTCATCTTTCGTGATCGGTCTGTTTTAGTCACATGCTGTGATGACGTGCTCACCGTTCCTCCCGGCTTCACGTCACCTACGTCGCCACCTTCTCGATTGATTATTGCACAATAATGAAATGCATCATTTGGTCATTCAGGCTCATTTGTTGTAGCAGACATGCTTCCATGGTAACCATTGTTGTTCCTTTGTCCCATGTTATGTAAAGGAAAGTAATAACGGCGACCAGAAATTATCAAATATGCTGAGGAAAACCCACCGTTTGGCATTTAGCAAATACCAACTGTAGCGACACCTCTAATTTGGAGAAGAACTACAGTACATTTTAAAAAATGACCGCATGTGTTACGCTGGAGTATAAAGGCAAACTACGTGCAGGAGAAGCGCAATGAGTACACCGCTCTCGCTGGACGTGTGAGTATAACGAAGCCTTTAAACATAAATAAAAACAATATAATGATTTGCAAATCACATTCAACCCGTTTTTAATTGAATACACTACAAATACCAGATATTCATGTTCAAACTGATAAACCTTGTTTTTAGCAAATAATCATTAAATTAAAATTTTATAGCTGCAATACATTCCAAAAAAGCTAGGACAGGGTCATGTTTACAACTTTGATACATAACCTTTTCTTAAGACAAAACATACACTATTCATTTAGGAGCTGAGCACACAAAATGTTGAAGGGTGGATGTCCTTCCCATGCTTGCTTGATGTACATCTTTAGCTGTTCAACAGTCTGGGGTCTCCATTTTCGTGTTTTACGGTTCATAATGCGCCATACATTTTCAACAAGAGACACGTCTGGAAAGCAGTACTGTAGTATTCAGACTCCTTTTACTTCAAAGTTAAGGTGTTGTAACATGTGCCGAATGGGGTTTGGCGTTGTCTTGCTGAAATAAGCAGGGGGCATTCATGAAAAAAATGTTGCCTGGGTGACAGCATATGTTTCTCCAAAACCTGTATGTGCCTTTCAGCATTAATGGCGCCTTCAGAGATGTGTAAGTTACCCATGCCATCACAGATGCTGGCTTTTGTACTTTGTGTCCATCACAGTCCGGATTGTTGTTTTCGTCTTTGGCCTGGAAGAAACGACGTCCACAATTTCCAAAAACAATTTGACACGTGGACTCGTCAGACCACAGAACTCATTTCCACTATGCATCGGTCCATCTTAGATGAACTCAGCCTCAGAGAAGCAGGTTGCATTCCTTGGTGTTGTTGATAAATGGCTTTTGCTCTGCAAAATAGAGTGTTAAGTTGCATTTATGGATGCAGTGCTGAACTGCTACATACCACACAGAGACAGTCACTGAGTAGGAATCGATCCCTCACACAACTCACTGCTGACCAGGTCCAAAATCTTGCATGATTCCTTGACAACTCATGTAGTATTTTCTAACCGTCCACAGGTCGAGCCTCTCTTCACGGGAAGGCCTCCCTCCAGATCGATCCGGTACGCTCGGAGGACCAGGGCTGGTACGAGTGCAGGGTCCTGATGCTGGAGAAACAGTATGACACTTTCCACAACGGCAGCTGGGTGCACCTCACGGTCAACGGTCAGTCTCACGGCCAATCTTTCAACTGAGGCTGGTTGATGGTGACTGTTTGGAGTCGACTGCTAATGTTAACTTCAAAATATCTTCACTTGCTGTTAACAAAACATAAGCGTTAACTTCTTTTTATACTTACTGTATGTGATCGTTGATGTTACAAAAATCTTCGCTTGGGCTAATGTGCAACTTTTGTTACACTTTCCTCCTTGGCCATTATTAAAGTTAAGAGATTGTTAAGGAGTGTCTTAAAATGATAATATTCATTTAACATTGGTTGAACTATTTTTTACACTATTTTTTTGCACTAATATGCTAATATGTTACTTAGAATATTGCATATTTCCCTGTAATAACAATAACACTAGTCCATCCAGCCATTTTCTTTGCTGCTTATCCTCACAAGGGTTGCAGGGAGTGCTGGAGCCTATCCCAGCTGTCAACGGGCAGGAGGCAGGGTACACCTTGAACTGGTTGCCAGCCAATCGTAGAGCACGTAGAGACAGACAACAGCCGCGTTCACAATCACACCTAGGGGCAATTTTAGAGTGTCCAATTAATGTTGCATGTTTTTTGGGATGTGGGAGGAAACTGGAGTGGCCGGAGAAAACCCACGCAGGCACGGGGAAAACATGCAAACTCGACACAGGCGGGGCCGGGATCGAACCCGGGTCCTCAGAACTGAGAGCCCAACGCTTTACCAGCTGCTCCACACTGATAATGATAATAATAATAATAATGGCAGTATGGTGGACGGTTGCTTATCACATCTGCCTCACAATTATGGAGACCGGGGTTCAAATCCCAGCCCCACCTGCGTGGACTTTGCATGTTCTCCTGCGCGGGTTTTCTCCGGGCACTCCAGTTTCTTACCAAATTCCAGAAACATGCATGGCAGGCTAATTGAATACTAAATTGCCCGTAGATGTGCATGTGAGCTTTATTTATATATGTCCTGCCATTGGCTGGCGACCAGTTTAGGCTGTATCCCGCCTCTTGCCCAAAGTCAGCTGAGGTAAGCTGCAGCTTATCTGTGACCCTAGTGAGATAAGTGGTACAGAGGATGCACGAATGAATAAATTAATAATAATAATTATAATAATGGTAATTAATTGGACACTCTAAATTGCTCTTTGGTATGATTGTGAGTGCCCTGTGATTGGCTGGCAACCAGTTCAGGGTGTGCCCTCTTTCCTGCCCGTTGACAGCTGGGATAGGCTCCAGCACTCCCACGGCCCTTGTGAGGATAAGCGGCTAGGAAAATGGATGGATAATAATAATGGTAATAAAAGTAAATATTATTATCAATAAGTAATAATAACCATAAATATTAAATAATTAGTTATTTATTATAATTAATAGTAATAATAATTATCATTGTTATTATTTTTGGCAGATTTCTATTGGTTATATCAGAATCAAACACGGGCAGGGTCATTATTGTCATTTGGTGCATTTCTCCAATAATGGCATAAATAGTGCTGAAAGAAATATGAAGGTAAAATCAGGAAATTTCTATTGTAAATCTACCTACATATATACTTTAAAATTCCACTATTGATTTGATTTGCACCCCTGATGGATTGCTCATTTTTAAAAGCATCCGGTCTTTAAAAATGCGGTAAATGTCCCACTGATGTACGTTTTCATGAGAGCAGTTAGAGCGAGCCAGCATTATTGATTGTGGTTTGTTTAAGGCAGTAGTGAGACGTCGTCTGCGATTGTCTGTGAGCTATCAAAGTGATGACTGGGTGGGAAAATAACATATCTGCACCTTTGCATTTCCCCAGCAAGCCACCAAATGCATTCGAAAATGCTATGCAGTGTGCTGTGATTTCGGTGTAGAATGCATTTTATTTAGCTTTCCGGTCAAGATTTTTTGGGGGTTGCACATGTGTGATGCAACAAAAACTTGTTTGCCTTCAGTATGCAGCACTTTCAGTCAAGTAATAGATAGAAAGTTGTTGATTTTTACACAATATTTCGCAGGTGTCTGAACCTCCCCTTGTTTCATTCACACATGTATTTCTGGTGTATGAAATTTGATTATGCATATGTTTTACAGTAGCTTCCAGACCTCTCTATTTGAATAATGATGATAACGTGCAGCATGAGGAATATTGTAGTGTAACAGATTATTTATAAAGCCACGGCTGCGCAGTATCTCATTGGAGTAAAAAATGCTGTGTGTAATCCCTATTTTTTTTTAAACGATAGGGTCAGCATGCATAACATCAGCGTGGCTGACACTGCATGAGACCCTCTGTCCTGTGTGAGAGTGAATTGGTCAGACTGTGGCGCCTGGCGTCACCTGTGTGCGCTTATGAATGTCTTGGTGTGCGGGTATTCTGCACCTCTGTCACTTTGTCTCATCTGTATTGACGCTGAACTTCCTGCTGCAGAGCGCTTTACTCCTGTCACGCTTTCATCAGCAACTAATAATATCCCCCAAAACGTCATCTACATTCAGACCTTTCATCGTGTGGATGCTGTGCTGAGAATCAAGTATTAACAGGAACAATAAATTAAGTTATCTCGCCACCACCACACACACACACACACACACACACACACGCACGCACGCACACATGTAATGCAGAGAAGCACACAAATGTAGAATTACCTCCAAAGATCTAAAGCAGTCCCTTGTGGAATCCTGGTCGACCCCTAGTTTGTACAAATATTGACACCTCTGATGTCCATCCATCCAACAAACCATTTTCAACACTGCTTAGCCTTGTTAGCATCATGGAGCGCTGGGGCCTTTCTCCGCTGACTTTGGGCAAAAGGCGAACTCCAACCTGAACTCAGTCAGTCGCAGGGCACATATAGGCACGGACAACCATCTGCACTTACATTCCCACCGCCACTGAGTGGGTACTGACCCACGCACCTCACACCAAAGTCAGGCAAGAGTACCATTACGCCATTAGTGACTAAGCTCTGATGTCCTGGCTCTAGTGCTACTGCTCAAATTTGTACTAAGTCAGAACATGCCATTGTCTCTCCGACATATGCTAATGAAGTAGTAAAGTCATTATTCCAGGAAAGATCTTTATGAAAAACACTTTTATCCCAAAAATGTAAAACATCCACCCATCCATTTCCTTAGCCGCTTATCCTCACAAGGGTCGCAGGAGTGCTGGAACCTATCCGAGTTGTCAATGGGCAGGAGGCAGGGTACACCCTTAACTGGTTGCCAGCCAATCGCAGGACAAATAGAGACAAACAGTTGCACTCACAATCACACCTAGGAGCAATTTAGAGTGTCCAATTAATGTAGCATGTTTTTGGGATGTGGGAGGAAACCGGAGTGCCCGGAGAAAACCCACACAAGCACAGGGAGAACATCCAAATGCCACACAGGGTGGGCTGGAATTGAACCTGCGTCCTCAGAACTGTGAGGCCAACGCTTTCCAGCTGCATCACCGTGCCACCAAAATAAAAAAATAACAATCCAATGAAAAACAGCAAATAGAGCATGAATTGAATGTGCGTGTCTTCTTGTGCCTTGTATTTTTACACCGCTACGTAACTAGTTCTTTGCACGGCGTTCACACTGAATTCCTCAATTAATTCTTATTAAACTTGCTGACATGAAGTTGAGGCCATTTTCGAGGTGTAGTTTCCCAGGAGATGAGAATGTGAGAGCATAAATTGCTTTAATACGGGCACGACATTTCATTATTTTCCACAGTAATGAATTTCAGGAACAGCAATTTCAAAATTAATTCACAGTTTTTATTTCACAAATTTAGAAACAGCCTGAAATAAGTCAACATAACATTCAAAGCACAAAAAAGATATATTTGCTGATGAGTGTGAATTAACAACTATAATTTGATATTTTAATCAATAAATAATATCGGTAATGAGAATTATTATTTTTGTGATGAAAGTAAAGGGTGACTTTCATTCAGGATTAAGGATCAAGGGTTTGGAGAAAGACGGGTGAAGAACAGAACCCGAGATGGTTGAGGGCCAGTGCAAAATGCAATCCAATGCAAAATTGTCACGTCCCATCTGAACGAGAGGTAGGAGCCAAATGCAGGAACTCGGAAGACGCAAGGTAGTTCAAGAAGAGACACGTTTATTATATGCCGAGGTCGGGGATCGAGCAGGCAGTCCGGTGCAGCAGCGGTTGTTGGGGCGTCGGGCGAAGAGAGCAGATGAGCGGGCAGGCAGTAGTCGGTACACGGGGAAACAATCAACGCAGGCAGGAGTGTCAAGGAGTCAGGCTTACAGGGTTGGTCGGAGAACGGACGAAGGTCGGTACACACAGGTTCAGTCAGGAATACGAGGGTGCTGGAACGGGACATGAAGCTCAACGAACTGGCGCCGGACCAGTCGTCACCGGGTCCTATATATACAGGGGATGATCAGGCCGCTTGAGGCACAGGTGTGTGCCTCCCAATCAGCGCAGCCGCACAGCTCGTGCTGAAGCGGCAGGATCATGACAAAAATGTCCAAAATGTCATGATTTGGTGTGCAAAGTCCAGTACTGGCGGCACGGTAGATCAGCTGGTAAAGCATAGGCCTCACAGTTCTGAGGACCCGGGTTCAATCCCGGCCCCGCCTGTGTGGAGTTTGCATGTTCTCCCCGTGCCTGCGTGGGTTTTCTCCGGGCACGCCGGTTTTCTCCCACATCCCAAAAACATGTAACATTAATTAGACACTCTAAATTGCCCCAAGGTGTGATTGTGAGTGTGGCTGTTTGTCTCAATGTGCCCTCCGATTGGCTGGCAACCACTTCAGGGTGTACCCTGCCTCCTGCCCATTGACACGACCCTCGTGAGGATAAGCCGCAAAGAAAATGGATGGATGGAAGTTCAGTACTGGTGATGCGAGACTCTGCTTTCCTAAATTCAAAGTCACCCCAGCGGTCTCCCAGAATATTTTAGTGGACTTGTGATTCTCCTGCTGAGGATCTATATTGTATTCAGCGTCTGCCCCTAAGTTCTGAGGACCGGGGTTCAAATCCCAGCTCCACCTGTGTGGAGTTTGCATGTTCTCCTCCTGCCTGTGTGGGTTTTCTCCGGGCTCTCCGGTTTCCTCCAACATCGCAAAAACATGCAAGATAAGTTAGCTGAATTGCTCGTAGATTTGAATATGAATGTTTGTTTGTTGCGATTTGCTGGTGACCAGTTCAGGGTGTACCTTGCCTCCTACCCAAAGGTAGCGTGGATAGGCTTCAGCACTGCTGCGAACTTTGTGAGCATAAGCGGGCAGAAAATGGATGATTGGAATTACTTGAAATTGTTTGAATTGCGGGCATTGAATATATAATTTGTTAAAGTATGACTTTTTGAATGGAATTATAGAAATAAATACACTTTTCCATTCACAATTTTTGAAGGGTGTGTGTGTGTGTGTGTGTGTGTGTGTGTGTGTGCGTGTGTAGTAAAACTAATCATAGGTTCAAGGCTAAAAGATGAATTGACAGATTTTCGCCGGAATTGATTTCGTTGCTGTCTCTGATCATGACTTTTTTCTGTCTACACCTCTTTGTATTCATAACTATTGGACGATTTGTGCAATCAGAAATGCAATTAAAAAGCAAATAGGGCCGCAGCGATGTCATAGCGTTGCCTCAAAGCGTTTCGAGTCCATCGGTTTGTTCTGAAGACCTCGATGTTGGTGTTGGTTCAGAGTCCACACATCAAACAAGCAATAGCTTGGAAGTGGTGTGAAGGAAGCAGGTGCCCTCCTTGTCCACGTGGCCCTTTGCCTTTTCTCCTGTTTACACACACACACATTGACGCATTCCTCCTTTGGAGTTCCTGTTCGGTGGCCTTCGCTTCCTGCCAAGCGGACGGCGTATTAGTGCCCAGTCAGTGGCAGGTGTCAGATGGCGAGGCCTTGTGCCCGAAAAAAAACAGTGAGGCCAGTCTCCCTCCGGTTTGCCTCCCTCCTTCTCGTCCTCTTCTTCTTCCTCCTGTCTAGTCTGCCTTGTGCTCCCTTCGCTGTGCTTTTCACGCATCACTCAGCTTCGCAGACATAAAAAAAAACACACAACTTGGAAAAAAAACAGACCCAGTGTCACGGTCATAGACTTCCATTGTGACCCTAATGTAGAAGATGTAAGCTTTTAGTATGTCAGTATTAGGGATGGCCATTGAAATTAGTGTTTTTAATCAACTATTGGGAAAAATACATTGCTACCGTGACTAATGAGTCTAATTTGTTCTGTGATCATGCTCACAAGTCCAATCACTCATATCTCAAATCAACTTTTCTCTTTGAAATGAATGGAAATTCCATTAATTTGTTCCAACCCCCCCCCCCAAAAAAATATCCCCCTAGTTTTTTCCCCAACGAAATGTAAACTATTTTTCCTTAATAGACCCTTTTTTTTTTACTTCACTTTCAACAAACTTAATCTTCTTCATGCCTTCCTCACTTTCAACACCCCTTTCCATCATTTTATTGGCAGAGGTCCACAGTTTGACATTATTTTCCCCCTTTGGCTTGTGTCATAGCTTTGTTGAAAGTACATAACGTAGAAGTACTATATGGTCGTAGTTCTTTCTGTTTCTGTATGATTAGAAGCTTCAATTCAGCTCACTTACTACAACAAAATACCTGCACAAAAAAATGTAAAATAATAGCACAAACCATATCGTTAATGTACTTTCACTGCAAGGTAACTAAAGGGAACTGGTTGTGGCTGGATGTTGTGAAGTTGGCAGCCTCCATCTTGTGGCAATGTGTTTGAGGCTCCTTATTTGAAAACTCGTATGTTGGTGCACTCTTAAGTCAGTGTACAGCTGTAGTAGTGTTTTTTTTTTAAATGTGATTGTCCAGCAACCCTTCCAGGGAGTTTTATCAAAATGGAAACAGGAGAACAAAATCCTAAATCAGGGTTACAACCCCGTTATGTGAACCACTGCACTACCAATTGATCACCCTGGAAAAGGACATTTAGAACATTCCCCTTGCTTCTCTCTGGTTCAATTCACCGTTAAATATTTTTAAGTTCATGATGTGGGACGTGGGCAGCACGGTGTTTCAGCTGCAAAGCGTTGGCCTCACAGTTCTGAGGTTCAGGGTTCGATCTCGGCCCTATCTGTTTGGAGTTTGCATGTTCTCCCCGTGCCTGCGTGGGTTTTCTCCGGGTGCTCCGGTTTCCTCCCACATCCCAAAAACATGCAACATTAATCGGACACTCTAAATTGCCCGTAGGTGTGATTGTGAGTGCATGCGACTGTTGCCTGTCTCTATGTGCCCTTGCGATTGGCTAGGAACCAGTTCAGGGTCTACCCCGCCTCCTGCCCATTGACAGCTGGGATAGGCTCCAGCGCTCACCGTGACCCTTGTGAGGATAAGCGGCTAATAAAATGGATAGATCGATGTGGGACGTCACCCCTTGAGAGTGAGCGAACGTTCAAAGAACACGGTGTGCGAGCATGGATGCACGCCTCCAAAAGAGCAGAACAATTCTGACCTCGTTAATGTGTATGATTGATGACGGGCGGACTGCCGCAGGTAGATTGACGTTGTGATGTATAGTTTACTTTTTTAGTGGAGCAACTCCAGTGTTTCGGTGTACCTGCAGTCCCAGGTTGACCGCGATATGCCTGCTGTCATCGCCACGCTGCATGCGCCGCTTGTTTGCTGTCACACGGTGCTTCTTCCTCCCAAGAGGCAAACTAAATTTGGGTTACAATTTAAAACCAGCACTTACATGTAGCGGGAGCACAGCATTCTTTGTGGTTACATAGTAAATATGTTGGTCTACATATCTAAACTCCAGCCTTGGCAATTAAATATTGAAATGGGGTATATGAAAAATATGATATGTGACAAAATATCTGTCTCTGTGTATTTAACATTTTTTCTAAAGTTAATCATTCGCTATTTTTATGTATGCATGGTCTGTGGAGGTTCTAAATTTATTTGCAGAGTATAAACAAATTCATGTATGAACATATTGATGACTCACAGATTTGAGCAGAAATAGCTGCATACCTACAGTTCGTGAATGAAGCCCAATCTTATCATTTTTAAGTTTTATTTTTGCAAAGAATAACAAGCAGCAGAACAGTTCTTCAAAAAAAGTGAATTGCTTGCCTCAAGTTACTTGTCATCAATCACAGTTTAAATTTACTGTAAAACTAAACATAAAACAAAGAGGATTACATGTTGTATATTTAACCAAACCATATGATTTACAAATCTGGTAGCTTAATGCTAACATAAAACGTAAAACAGTATAAACAGGCTAACAAAACTAGCATTGATGTAGTGGTATTGAAAACCTTTTAAGTAACAACACATGTACAAAGGCAATGTAACAATACACACGGGCATATATTTATTCTATATTTTAAAAAAAAAAGGACTATGACTGGTGCATACTCATCTTGGGAGGAACTGCCATACTGTACATATTATTTAAGTAATATACTGCCCCCTGGTTGCCAAGGCATTCACAAATGCTTTCGTTGGTGTGTTTTTTTTTTTTTTTTGGAGGGGTGCACAAATTGATGAAATTTTCTCTCAATTTAATAAGCAAAGATAAACAAATCAAACTCTTAAGTCAAAGCATGACATTTGATGATAACTTCATTCATCCCTTGAGAGTAAGTGAGTTGTCAAAGTAGCAAAATTCACACACACACACACACTGATTTTAACAATTTAAGAGCAACTAACAAAGTATAAACAAAAAGGAATTAAAATGAGCTTGACGAGATGTTCCATTTTTGGACGCGTTAATAAAAATAGTATAATTATGCTACAATAATATTTGTGCAGTTCTCCAAAGTGGGATGTAAAATATTAATGACAGTGACATATAATGACACCATCATAAATTATAATGAACCTAATATAAAGAGTGGACGGAACTGTTGATATTCATGTGTGTATAAAACTGCACCTTCAAAATCACATTTTGTCACTTTCTTCTCTGCATTCCCCGGAGCAATAATATGCCTCATGATTAAACCCCAACTAATTGCTTGGCATCGGGGGTGGCTGCTTAATACCTATGGTGTGAAAATGATGTGATGTATCTTAAAGTGTAAAACACAGGTGTTGACTTCAACCTATCCAACGAGCGTTTACCTTGCACTTGTGTATCCAAAGAGTTTATTGGGCAGCAAACTGCAGAGACAGACAGCATTGTAAGTGGACCATTAGTTTGCATGACACCGTGTGGCAACTTTCCCAGTTGCGAGCAAGTGGCCTACTTGTACTCTCTTCAAAATAAGCACACTGCCATTATTTATCATCACTACATTGAACTACTCAAAGTGGGGAGCAAAAAAAAAAAAAAAGAAGGAAGCTGTCAAGTCCCATCGGAACGGGAGTGGGACCCAAATGGAAAAAGGACTTGGACGATGCAAGGTAGTTGGGACGTCGGGCGAAGAGAGCAGGTGAGCGGGCAGGCAGGAGTCGGTACACAGGAGAACGATCAAGGCAAGTAGAAGTATCAAAGGAGTCAGGCTTACGGGGTTGGTCGGAGAACAGGCGAAGGTCGGTACACACGGGTTGTCGATCAGGGATACGGGAGCACTCGAATGGGACATGAAGCTCAACGAACTGGCGCCGGCCAGTCGTCATCGGGGTCATAGAAATACACAGCATAATCAGGCTGCATGAGGCGCAGGTGTGCACCTCTCAATCAGAGCAACCGCGCGGACACCCCCACAGCCCGGGCTGGAGCGGCAGGATCATGACAGTACCCCCCCTCAAAGGTACGGGGTGGGTGGAAGGGTGTCCGGAGGAGGTCACCCCCCCCCCCCCCCGAACCCCAGTCTGGTGGCCATCTAGGCCACCAAACGCAAGGCGTCCGGGTGGACAGGTCAGGAGGATGACCCGGACGCCAAGCACCAGAGTCCCCACGGAGCGATTCGGGGGGACAACCTCTGTGAGGAACCAAACGACGAAGCAGGAACCAGGCCGAGGCAGGCAACTGCTCCGGACGAGAACCTCCCACACCGTGGTAGCGAGACGACCAGGGACTGGTCGCCACCAAGGCTTGGTCAGGAGGCAGCCGTGGATTGGTCACCAACGAGGCCAGGTCCTGAAGCGGCTGGGAGCCCTCAGGAGCGAAGAGGATGATTGAGAGAAGGACCAGAGCCATGACCGCCACCCCGAAGTCTCTCCAGCTCCGGGGTGGCTCCACAGAACTCCCCAGCTCCTCCTGGACAGCAGCATGAGAAGGCAGTGACACCATTGCCATCACCACCTCCTGGACAGCAGCGTGAGAAGGCGGCGACACCATCACCACCTCCTCCTGGACAGCAACGTGAGAAGGCAGCGCCAGTGCCACCTCCTCCTGGACAGGAACGTGAGAAGGCGGCGCCAGTGCCACCCCCTCTTGGACAGGAACATGAGAAGGTGGTGGCACCATCGCCACCTCCTGGACGGGAACATATGGACGTGCCCGTCGCCGTCGGAGCAGGAACAGGGGACGACCGCGGACCGGTCGCCGACAGAGCAAGAATGGGAAACGACCGCAGACTGGTCGCCACTGGTATTCCAGGGCACGGAGAAGAAGCGGCTGTGGAGACGTCGCTACCTCCTGGACAGCAACGTGAGGTGGCATCGGGTCGGTCCCCACTGCCACGTGAGCTTGCAGTGCATTTGTTGAAACAGCAATGTGGGCGTGGCGCGGTGGCAAATCCGATTCCAGGGCAACGTGAACGAGCGTCGGCAGAGAGTCAGTCGAAACTGACACGTGGGCGTGTCTTGGGAGCGGGTCAGTTCCAACTGCCGCGTGAGCTCTGCTCGAAACAGCCAAAACCTCGACGTGGGAATGGCGAGGAGGCGGGTCAGTTTCCACAGCTACGTGCGCTTGGCGAGGTGGCGAGTCCGTTCCCACTGCAGCGTGCGCTTGGCGAGGGGGCGGGTCTGTTTCAACGGCGACGTGAACGAGAGTAGGCAGAGAGTCAGTCGAAACTGACACGTGGGCGTGTCTCGGGAGCGGGTCAGTTCCAACTGCCACGTGAACCTGCGTCAGCAGCGAGTCCGTCACCGTTGCGACGTCAGCGTAGCTCAGCTGGTTCGCCAATCCTTGCCGGACCTGGGCCGTGAGAGCCGCCAATTCGGCGCTCTGCCGCTCTATCTCCGCCCGCATTTCGCGGCGGAACGCCTCGTGATTTGGCAGCTCCTCCTCCCTCTGGGCTGGAAGCTTCGCCACCAGCTGCGGGTCTGCGAGTTTCGCCGTTGCCGGCGAGGAGTGGGAGGACGGTGTCTTAGTTGCCGCGCAGCGGAAGGCACAAGGGAGCGCCCGGCCGGGGCGTTTCCTCTGGCCGCCATGCGGAGGTCCCGGGTAGATGGCCAAGCGGGTTCCCTCATACGGATTGGTGTACTTGGACCTACAGGGCGAAGACGCTCGGGTGCTGGAAACGCGAGGAGGTGAAACAAACTGACTGGGATGAAAGATCGGACGAGCAGATTCATAATCAGAATAATCGGAGTCGTACTCCGGCAGCCGGTCATACAAATCACAGTCCTCCTCATATTCCGAAAAGTCAGAGTCCAGAAGAATATGAGGAGCCGGAAGGGTCGTGTTCGGGATGTATTCATACCTCGCTGGCGGAGCGTAAGACGCAGAAGCGGAGGACGTCAAGGAGCCTACCCGGATCGGACAGGCTTGGTCCTCCGGCAGACGGTCTACCTTGCGTCGGTCCCGGCGACGCCGGGTCTTTCCTGCTGGGTCCTGTTGTGGCCAGTTTGTTCTGTCACGTCCCATCGGAACGAGAGTAGGACCCAAATGCAGGACTCGGACGATGCAAGATAGTTCAAGGAGAAACGTTTATTATATGCCGAGGTCGGGGATCGAGCAGGCAGTCGGGTGCAGCAGCAGTAGTTCGGACGTGGGGCGAAGAGAGCAGGTGAGCGGGCAGGCAGGAGTCGGTACACAGGAGAACGATCAAAGCAGGCAGAAGTATCAAAGGAGTCAGGCTTACAAGGTTGGTCGAAGAACAGGGGAAGGTTGGTACACACGGGTTATCGATCAGGGATACGGGAGCAGGGCCGGCCGGCCAGTCGTCATCGGGGTCATATAAATACACAGCATAATCAGGCTGCATGAGGCGCAGGTGTGCACCTCCCAATCAGAGCAACCGCGCGGACACCCGCACAGCCCGGGCTGGAGTGGCAGGATCATGACAGAAGCTTTATCGGCCCCAAGTCGCTTGTGAAGAGCTTCTATCCGGTAGCTGCTGGTGAAGCTTAGGAGCATCAGACGGTAATGTGCGGACATCACCAAGAGGCTCTTTTTGGATTTTAAAGAAGTGTGGCATTTAGGGGGAGCCCCTTTTCTTCACCAGGCATCCGAACAGTTACGCCACAATTTTAGCTTGTAGCAAGACGTAACTTCCTGATCGTTAACACATTATCATCTTTTTTTTTGTTGTTGCCATGATGCATACTTAGGGATAGGGCTAGGGTTATCTACAGGGTGGTGGTGGTGGATGGTCCATTGCTGTATCCTGTCAAGCTCTGTCAAGGTGAATTTTTTTTTTTTTTTTTGGGCCCAAATTCTTCTGCCAGTGGCAGGGGAGAATCTTAACATCTCGGGCACAGCTCGACATACTATTGGAAAAGGGGCCCCCTTCAACGAGACACCTGGTACTGTCTTCTGCTGAGTAGATAAATTCCTATTCCCAAATAGTGGTAGTTTGTAGACACTTAACACACATTGCCCATAAATGCATGTGGTGAGATGTTTGCTGGTGGTCGTCGGGGCCGTAGGTGAAGAATGGCAGCCATGCTTCTGTCAGACTCCCCCAAGGCAGTGGTAGCTACACAAGAAGCTCACCACCTCCAGGACAAATGATGTGTGCAGTTCTAAAGCAGCTTTGAGTATCATGAAAAGCACAATATAACCCCTTTTATTATAACTATTTTCCATCCATTTTCTACTTATCCTGTCTAGCGGCACAGGTGTGATAGCAGCTATTTTAGCTGACTTCAAGCAAGAGGTGTCTTCAGTTAACCTACCAGCCATGTTTTGGGGTGTACAGTAGTGGGGTGAGATGCCAGTGTGAGTGGACAAAGCCAAACATATTTGGAGGATCTGCTGGGAACGTCTGATAGAGTCCCCTGTTAGAGTTAGTTTTCACTCCCACCTCTGGCAGTACTCCACGGGAGGCGGGGGACATTGAGTCCAAGTGGACCAGGTTCCGTGCCGCCATTGTTGAGGCAGCCGATCGGAGCTGTGGCCGTAAGGTGATTGTTGCCTGTCGTGGGAGCAAGCCCTGAACCTGTTGGAAGACACGAGCGATTCTCTCAGGAAGGGTTGTTGCGTCATCTCTGGGTCGAGGATGAGATCCTGCCCCAAGTGGGGGAGTTCAAGTATCTCTGAGTCTTATTCATGAGTAAGGGAAAAATGGAGTGTGAGTTAAGATGGTACCTTTAAATAAATGGCTAATACAGTATCCAGTTGAGAAAGTAAGCGCATTGCAAATAGACCCCTTGATACGAATAAACGTCTGGCACTAATCATTTTCCTAAAACAGTGGTTAGCCATAGACACTGTTTCCCAATTACATCAGTCAGTTAAGAAAAATAAACGCTCAATGTTTTCCTTTTGGGCTCAAAAAACAGGTCACTTGTTATTGAAATTCATATAGACACTCTGGTTCACAAACTTAACTGCAGGAAATATCACCCAGAAGCCGGATATCATTACCAAATCATCTGCAGTTGAGTCAAATAAAAGCATCTCTCCAATTAAACACCACCTTCAAATAAATACCTCGTGCATAAACTGTATGTGCTTGGATTTAACAAATCTTGACAGTAAATACATTTGTCAGAATTTAACCCAAATGTTTTTTTGTTTTTTGAATACAGGTGAGTAACATTTGTCTACTTTTTCATCTCCCAACAGCTCCGCCAACATTTACATCGACACCACCACAATATGTGGAGGCGAAGGAAGGGGGCAGCATCCTACTCAGCTGTTCTGCCCAGGGAAACCCCAAACCTGTCATCAGCTGGCTGAGGGAGGGAGAGGAGCTGGCCACCAATGCTAAATATTCTGTAAGAAAAAAAAAACAAAATCCTGGTTTCGGTTCAGATTTATGAGCCTGCACTAATACAGAAGCCTATATTTTTTCCTCCCCACAGATGGCGCCCATCTGCCCCATAAGTGTTTTCAAATAGCTCATGCCGGCTAATATCAGTTCATCATTTTGTTGTCATGTCAAATATTGCACATCAATCTGAAGGAATCTCAAAATTGAGTTGTTCTCAAGGAAAATCTATAAAACATTCAGCAGTGAGTCATGTTTTATTCATAACAATGGACCATTGGGAGTGTTTTTTAATTGAAGATATAGTTTGGTGTATAACTACAAACAGACTTTATTAGGATCTTATAATATTTAGTTCCTATATTCTTTTCTGCTTTTACTTTTATTTTGTATTGAGTTTTTGTAATTTTATTTTTTTAAATTTAATTAGAATTTACATTAAGTAATTATTTTTTATATTTTCAGTTGAAATATGTGTATTTTATTTTTTCCCTCATTTAATTTCATTTTATTTTTTGCTGTTTTTGTGTATTTTTATTTTCATGTTTACTTTTTTGTCATCTTGCATTTTATTAACTATTTTGATTGTTTTTTAACAATTTTATATTTTTCATGAGTTTTTGTGGATTGGATTTTTTTTAATTTAGTGTAAGGTAGCAATTTTATTTGACCTTCAGATTTTAGAATTGTTTATTTTTTATTTATTTTACAAGTTTTAAATTATTTTTTATGCTATAGTTTTAATGTTTGTCATGAACTATTTTTTTAGGGGGGTGGGGGTTAGTACATTCAAAGAAGTCTAAAACAGATCTATAGCTATGTATGTTGCTGTGTGCTTTCACTCCACCAGTGGCCTTCACTAAACAATTGGACAATATTCTGATTCATTAATAATTGCTGTCATCCATATTACACTAGTCCTCATTTGAATATTTCACTTGAAATCATTTTTAAAAAACATACAGAACTGAGTGGAGGGCTTATCAGCTGTCCACATGTTTTCTTCCTTGGGAAATGTGTGCTAAAAAGCTTGTCCAAGTAAATGTGTGTGTCTGCGTGCTGGTGTGTTTGCTCACCCACATGCTCGCTTCCACGGAGACTCGCCAGAGAAATGCTGGAATGTGTCAGACAGAGGCTGGAGAGGAGGGGCGAGTGGGGCTAATTGTCATGGTGCTCTCTTTAGTTAACTTTATTGCTTTATTTATGTACACTTGGAAAAGTGTCCATGTAATGAAAATATTCCACTAAGCAGCCCACATGCTGTTTGTAGGTGAGCTAGTAACTATCCTCTAAATGTTTTGTAGCTTGATGTGAGGAACGGATTTGTTGCATTCAGGGACACTGCTGGGAATATGCAGCATTGTGATTAAAATCCTTTACAAATTGACAGTAGGATTATTTGTTACCTTAAATTTGATCAATTTTCAACGCTGCTTATCCTGGTTGGGGTCGCGGGGGGCTGGAGCCTATGCCAGCTAACTCTGGGCAAAACACAGACTACTTCCAGAACTGTTCGCCAGTCACTCACATGCCACATATAGACATCATTGCTAAGTGGGAACTGAACCCACGATGCCTACACCAAAGTTAGGAAAGTGTAGCACTCCATCATCAATGACTATACTTTAAAATGTGACAATTAATTGGAGTAATGCACGCTTGAGTCACTCTCAACTGGAAACCAAGCATGATGCCAGAACTCTTCTGCCCATTATGCCACTGGCATCCCATAGAAAATTTGATCATTTCATCCCTCCAAATTATACCTCCTTCCCTAAGTAGACGCCTTCTTCAATAAATGCCTACTCCTATCTGGAGCTAAGTAAAAAAAAAAAAAAAAAAAAAAAAAAAAACTTCTCACCAAGTAATACACCCATCAAACAAACACCTGGTACTCTGCAGCTGGTACTGCTCCAATAAATGGCTGGGACTTTCTGCAGCGGAAATCAACACATCTTCCCGAATAAGGCCTCTGTAAAACAAGCGTTTGGCACACTGTGCAGCTGAATAGATAAAAACCTCTCCGCAAATAATGCCCATCTCATATAAATGCCTGGTACTTGCTGCAGGTGAGTAAATAAATGCCTCTCCCCGTATAATGCCTCCTCTACATATTCATAAATTCTTTGTACTCTCTGTGGTTGAGTAAGTAATTAATGTCTTTTCCCCAATAACAACCTCCTTCAAATAAATGTCTGGCCCTCAATATAGTTCACTAAATAAATTCCTCTCCCTAAATAAACATCTAGTACCCTAATGAGGATTGATAGTATAGAAAATTGATAGATGGATGAAATCATGTATCCATCCATCCATCCATCCATTCATTTTCTTAGCCGCTGATCCTCACAAGGGTCGCAGGGAGTGCTGGAGCCTATCCCAGCTGTCAATGGGCAGGAGGCAGGGCAGACCCTGAAATTGTTGCCAGCCAATCGCAGGGCACATGGAGACAGACAACAGTCGCACCCACAATCACAACGAGGGGTAATTTAGAGTGTTCCAATTAATGTTGCATATTTTTGGGACGTGGGAGGAAACGCGGGTGCCCGGAGAAAACCTACGCAGGCACGGGGAGAAGAACTGTGAGGCCAACGCTTTCCTGCTGAGCCACCGTGCCCCTGCAGCTTTAATATTGATAAGAAAAATTGTCGAGGACTCTTAATTCTTTTATAAAGTTGTCCTAAATTGTTTCCTAAGCTTCAGACTGAATCTGCTTCACAGTTTTTCGCAGTTTGCTTCACAGTCTGACTCCCAGCCGGTTGCACACACACTGTACAACGAACGCGACATGTTAGTTGATCTAGCAACCGTGGAGCCGGTCACAGCACATCAGAAGGAGAATATGTAGCGTCCCTTGGCCAAGTTCCGCAAGGTTAGCACTTTTTCTTCGCCGGCTGCATAATGGACTGACTACAGCTGCGTGTGACTTGAATGGACAACCTCACAACCTACTGAATAATTTATGAAGAAGGGTTGTGGTGGGAGGTGTTCTAGTGTTTTGTTTTGTTTTCTTTCACCCTTTATTGGTTGTCACCAAGCAAGCTCAGAAGATGAAAAAGATTCATTTTGCATGCATGCACTTGAAATTTGTTCATTTTTGTTCACTTTACCCATCACGGTGAGCGCAGCTAACACACTGCAGCAAGGGGGGAGCATGTTGGCGCCCAGGGAGGAGTTTGTGTATCAATGTCATGCTCAGCAATGCCAGGCTGCCTATCACCATGACTTCCATATGCATATTCATACAACCTTCATATCTTTGAGCTCCTTTTTTCTTCATTGTATTTCTCAGGTACACGATGGAAGCCTAACCATCCTCGGCATCACCCGCGACGACAGGGGGGCGTACACGTGCAGAGCCTACAGTGACCAAGGGGAGGTGCTGCACACCACCCGTCTACTCGTGCAAGGTACGAGTAGGCCAAGTGACCGACAAAGAACGGAAAGAGGGAGGAAATTGTACATAGTGCTGCTTACAAGGTCTCCCGATGTCCTGTCGTTATCATAAATAGCAACTGTTGGCTTGAAATTCACAAACAACCTTGAATAGCGAGCCGCATGCTGCTTCACCACACCTAAAATTTTCTCTTCAGACGACCCGTCTGTTACACTTTCCCCTCCATTACCTCTGATAGGCTGACATACTGTAGATGGGTCTCCCGTGGAGCTCAGCTCCCGTGAGGCTTGACGTTAACGTACATAAAAAGCAAGCAAGTGATGCTTTCTAAACACAACAACAAGGTAAGTATGGGATTTTTTTTTCCCCCTCTCTCTAAAGTCCACGTACATCCGTCTCACCTGTCAAGATATGCCTGTCTGCGCTCTGCCAGTCATGTTCGCTCTCAAGTGGTTGTCCTGAAACTTCTGATGTAACAGCAAGAAAACTGTTGATTTTGAATTACATTCAACACAATTTAACGCAGAATTTAATGCTGCAGGTATTAATGCCCAATTCCCACCGAAACAATGTCTATATAGTACATACTCCCTCATTTATTGCTGGGGTTATGTTCCAGAACCCTCCATGATAGTTGAGAAATGTTAAATATTTATTTTATCCATCCTTTTTATGAGCCACTTATCCTCCCAAGGGTGTCCTGGAGCCTATCCCAGCTATCTTTGGGCAGGTACACCCTGAACTGGTCGCCTGTCATAGAACACATTCGAGACAGACAACTATTTGCACTCCCATTTACGGCATCACTGAGTGGTAACGGAACCTCTGCTGCCTGCATCGAAGTCAGGCAAGTTTACCACTTCACCATTAGTCACAAATGTAAATTTCAAACAAAGAAAAACAGATTTTTTTTTTTAAACACCTAGCCATATATGAAAAAAGTAATTGCTGGGCCACTCTTAGCAGTGGCAACTGAAGTCAAAAAATATTTTTATGACTGGCAATCAATCTTTCACATCAGTGTGGAGATGTTTTGGCCCACTCTTACTTGCAAAATCGTTTGAATTCAGCAACACCAGAGCGTTTTAAGAGCCTTTTTAAAGTCATGCTAAAGCATTTTGTCCAGATTCAAGTCTTGAGTTTGACTATTCCACTCATAACCCTTCATTTGGTGTTAAGCCATTCTGGTGTGTTTTGGATCATTATCATGCTGGAGAACCTAAGTGTGGTTCTGCATGTGCTCATGAACTGCTGGCCAAACATTCCCCTTCAGAATTTTCTGCTTTAGGCGGCACGATGGATCAGCTGTAAAGCATTGGTCTCACTGTTCTGAGGTCCCAGGTTCAATCCAGAACCCGCCTGTGTGGAGTTTGCATCTTCTCCCTGTGCCTGCGTGGGCCTTCGCCAGGAACTCTGGTTTCCTCCCACATCCCAACAGCATGAAACATTAATTGAAAACTCTAAATTGCCCATAGGTGTGATTGTGAGTGCCGCTGTTTGTCTCGATGTGCCCTGCGATTGGCTGGCAACCAGTTCAGGGTGTACCCCGCTTCCTGCCCGTTGACAGCTGGGATAGGTTCCAGGACTCCCGTGACCTTCATGAAGATAAGCGGGTGAGAAAATGAATGGATGGATTTTCTGCTAAAGAGAGGAATTCATGGTCACAGCAAGTTCTCCAAGTTCTGAAATAGCAAATCAGCCGCAGACCATCACACTACCACCACCACGTTTGACCGTTGTTATGATGTTCGTGTTCCATTCACGGCAAATGTAAGAAGACGCCACAAATTCGTTTCATCAGTCCATATAATATTCTCCCATTCTCAGGCTTGGGAATAATTTAGATGTTGATCTTGTTTGTTTAGTTTTTTTCAGAGACAACCTACTATTTTTCTTTTTGATTGGCAGTAGTTTTTCTCCAGGAACTCTTGCCATATATGACATTTTTGCCCTGTCTCTTCCTTATCGACCTTAATTGAGGCCAGGGAAGGCTGCAGTTCTTTCAGTGTTGTTCTGGGTCGCTTTGTGAGTCGTCGGGGTGCTCTTGGTGTTTGTGGCCAGACACTCCTGGGATTGTTAACGACTGTTGCATGTTTTCTCCTTTTGTGGATAACGGCTGTTGCCATTGTTCAGTGGAGTTCGAAATCTTTAGAAATGGCTTCCTATCCATTTCATTTTACTTTATTTCTCATTTGTTTATGAATTTCTTTGTATCGTGGCATTTTGTTGCAGCTTTGTGAGCTCATACTTCTCTTATGCAACGTGCTGCACTGCACTTTGTCATATCAGTGCATTTTTACAAGTACAAATGTGTACAAATATAAAGTATCGACACCAATTGGGGTTTTGGTTTCAGTGTGTCTCAAGTTGAAACTAAATATACCACCTCAAACTACAATCGCAATATAATTTGAAAGCGTTTCGAACTTAGAACACGCTTAAAAATAAATGGCTAATCATGCACCAGCAACTCTCTGCTCTGGGCTAAACCTATTGATTTTAGCTGATATTGAACATAAAATGGTTTAGATGGCACATTCAGTGCACGTATTGATGAATGCAAGACACCTGTAGATGGTGAATCATATACAGTATACTGTAAGCTAGCTGGAAAAAGCAAAAATACATTTGGGTGAGCTAAACTCTACCACTTACAGTTATCTAATTATCCTCTCTAAACTGTCATGGAGTACACCCTTAGGTCACATTTTTATTGGTGTTGAATAGAATTCAGCATGTAGGTTATGTAGCTGAGGCCAGACGTCAAATCTCTGCATGTTCATTTTGAGCGCTTTAGCGCCCTCGATTTTCAATTCAACTGATTATGCCTCATTGTGCTTGTCAGTCGTCCACTCGTATGTGTGAAGCTGAAAGCGAGCGGCAGGCTTTTTTTTTTTTGCATCTGGGCCCGCTCATGAAAAGACATCTTACCTTTCATGGCATCTGTTCTTTTTAACTTTTTTTTTTTGTTACAGTGCGTTAAGAGCGAGAGGACCCGAGGGGATGAAAAGGTTACAATGTGAAGCATGCGCAAGCTCAACTACCACGACCGCGTCTGCCGTACTGCGTTGTGTCATCGCTCTGGTGATTTGGAGTGGAAATAATGCATGTTACCTTTGTAGAAGAGGAACAGGTTTAACATTCTTAGCTGTCATCCACGTGTAATGCTAACCACTGTAAAATACGACCTTGTGGAGTTAGCGGGAAGCGTTTGTAGATTAAATGTTTTTATAATTGAGTTTACATTGGTACCTTGACTTACAAGTGCCCCAATTTATGAGCTTTGCAATTTATGAGGATATTTTGCTTTGTGTTGTGAGCAAAAATTTGACTCAGGAGTTAGGTTTTTCTTACCGTGGGTCCTAAGAAAGTGAGTGTTGAGAGATGAGCAGATAATCTTTATTCTTGTCTTCTTAAGGTTGCTCAGTGCAGTTGGGAGACAGCGAGGAGTGACTGTATTTTGAAATTTATTTAAAAATGAGGCTGATTATGCTTGCTTCAAGCTGTCACTGTAAGTGGAAGTTTACTATCAAATTAAACATAAAATTGGGAATAAAGTTAAACAAAACTAAATTGACATTAAAAAACACTCCACCCTGTATATTTAACCAAACCACATACCTTTTTTTTTTAATGAACGTTTCCTAGCTTATTGCTAACGCATAACATAATGTCCCACATCACAGATGTGCTAATAGAACTAGCATCACTATTGCAGTAGTTAGAAACATTTAGAACAAAAACTGTGCAACAAGACATACAACAGAGCATTTAGTATTATTTACAGAAATATATTATTTTTCTGTGAAAATCTACAACTAATCCAGTTTGGTTTTGACAGTCTTCTTCATGTTTCATCATCATATCTCTTGGTACAAGGTCACTGAATGAATTAAAATAGGTCATGTCTTTTTGTTTTTAATCTTGCTAAAAAAAAACAAAAAAAAAAACAGGCATAACATTAAACAACAGACTTCACAAAATGCTGTATATTTAGTCCAAAACAATGCTAACTTGTGATCACAAAAAAAAATCTTCACTTGGAACACGCTGTAAACTTGCAATATGAGCCACATGCTGCTTCACCAAGACAATGGCTGATCATATTTGTCTGATTAAATGCTCTCACTTGGCATGAAATAGCCAAAAGGTTGTAGGTTAGCTGAAGCTCAAGAGATTTGATGAAGTATCATGTAATTTGAAGTTTCACCGTGATGTCATTGGTGAACAACACTGGCAATTATCCGCCGTTTTTTTTTTTTTCATTTTTCTTTCAGGGCCTCCGTTCATTGTCTCCCCGCCAGAAAACATCACCGTCAACATATCCCAGAATGCACTGTTCACCTGCCAAGCCGAGGCGTATCCTGGAAACCTGACGTACACCTGGTTCTGGGAGGAGGATAATGTCTACTTCAAGAAGTAACGTGCCAGTCCAATTAAGTCAAAATAGGACATTATCATTATTATTTGATAAACAGTAGCATTTATATATTTAATTCATAATATCTAAATTGAAGATAAAATTTAACTTTGAAATGATACTAAATTATATATTTTTTTACATTTAGATTAAATGTCCCCTTTTTTTATGAGAGAATAATTAAATGTAATTTTGGATTGATTCAAAATAATACAGTTGCGGTTTTTAATATTTAAATTCAATATTTTTAATCTGTAATCCCTTAGTTGAAAATATGTAATTTATTTGATTTTGTATTTAATTTTGAATTTGTAGTCATTTTAAAAAAATGATACCAACAACTATTTTTTGCATTTAGATGAAATTACATATAAACTTTAATCCCTGAGTTGGAAATGTGTTTCATCGCCTACTGTATGTCCAGGACTTTTCCGAAGTTTGTCTTGCTCAACTCTTTGTGTGACGCTCAAATAAAAACACGCGTGTCCTCCTTGCAGTGACCTGAAGCTGCGAGTGCGCATCCTAATCGACGGCACCCTCATCATCTTCCGAGTCAAGCCGGAGGACGCCGGGAAATACACATGCAGCCCGAGCAACAGCCTGGGCATCTCGCCATCGGCGTCAGCCTACCTGACTGTTCAGTGTGAGTGTTGTCGTGGCAACCGTGTGTGCTGGAGGGGAGGGCGGGTCTCGGAGTGAAGCGCATGGAGGGTGCTCAATTATTTCACACTATTACAAAGTCACCTTGTCAAATTTCAAGGTCACATGATGTATTTTCATGAAGTGGCCATCTTCATCTAATGATGTATTTGTTATTTCATGATTCAGCCGTCTTCATTTTATGAGCTAGACATCTTTATTGCATGATGTGACTATTTTCATTTAATGGGCTGCCGTGGCTCAGCTGGTAGAGCGTGTTGTCCATAGACCGAATGGTCGCCGGTTGGAATCCCAGCTGCAACTGTATGCATGTCCTTAGGCAGGATACTGAACCCGAATTTTTTTCCCAGTGGGTCCAGCAGCACCTTGCATGGCAGCAGCCACCCATGGATGTGAGAACGTGTGTGTTAATGGGTAAATGTGAGGCTTTGTAAAAAAAAAAAAAAAGCACTTTGGCCACTGTGATGATGGAGATAAACTGCCCTAGAAGTGCAGTCCATATACTATTTAATGATACAACTGTCTATATTTCGTTATGTAGTATCTAAATGTCATATTGTTCCGTTATTCCGTTCCAAATTTACCTATCTTCAGTTCATGAGTTGGCCATCTTCACTTCACAAGCAGTCTCCATTTAATGAGGTAGCCATCTTTTTCCATGATGTGTTCCTCTTCGTTGCCATGAACAAAGATAAAGATAGCCTCATTGTGGTGAGATGAGAGAGAGAGAGGGAGAGAGAGAGAGAAGGCCTCTCCCAGGCTACCTTCTGCGTCAGCAGTTGTGCGCTGAGCTAATTTGCTCCCTGATCGCCTCCCGCCAGTCATTGATTACAGTGCTAAGCTATGTGAGAATAGACGGCCGAGGGAGAACTGACTGCTGGCTCTTCAGCCACAAGCGCCCAAAATACGGACAACCACACTGGGGAGTAAAAGCATCCTTCTGTGACGCCTGTCCAACTTCCATCTGGTCGACTTTCCAAAAAAAAAAAAAAAAATCTCCCGTTGAGATCATCTGTCCATGCATTTTCTGTACCGCTTACCCTCACTAGTGTCGCGGGCATGCTGGAGCCTATTCCAGCTCACTCCGGCGAGAGGCAGAGTACACCCTGAACTGGTCACCAGTCATGGCGGGAAATTTACAGTCAACCTACTGCCCATGTTTTTGGGATGTGGGATGAAACCGGAGTACCCAGAGACAACCCACACAGGCACGAGGAGAACAGACAAACGGCACGCAGCCGAGGCCAGGATTTAAATCTCAGTCCTCAAAACTTTGACCTAGACGTGCTAACCAGTCGCCACGATGCTGTTCCATTCCAATCAATTATTTTCAAAATCTTTTGTCCCAGACAGCATCAAATCTCCAAAGTATATGGAATTTTTCATTTTAACAATTAACTGTCATGCATGCAAACACGGAAACTAATCCATCCATCCACTCATCCGCTTTCTAGTGCTTGCAGTAGAAACTAAATGATTCCAGTCACATTTCTTCTATTAAAATTTAGAATGCATCCTCTCAAAATGATGTCATTGTTTAAAAAGTCCATCTTAATTCTTTTCAAATTACATATGTTTTACCTCTACTGCTTCTCACAAAATGACCATTAAATTCTCTGAAAATTACATATTGTGGCCTTATTCTGATAATGTCTCAACTTTTGTGTGCGTGTAAAATTAGGAATTCATTCATTCACGTTGTGACTTTATCCTTGTAAAATGTCCGTTTTCCTAAAATCACAGCTTTACTCTTGTAAAATCAGACAAATTTTGATACTCTTGAAATTGTTTCCCCCGATACTATTGTGACTTGTAAAATCTCAACTTTGTTCTTATAAAATGTATTTATTTATTTAATCTCTTTTTACTTTTATTATGAATGAATGAATATGATTTTTTTCCATCCCAGCATTGTGACGTGCCACTGTATTCTCTTTCTGTCCTTTTTTTTTTTTCTTTTTTTTTTATCCTCCTCAGGTTGTGACCCTGTACTCTTAAATGTCAACTTTTTATTCTGCCTTTTTTTCCCCTCTGCGGATTGATGTCCAGACCCGGCCCGGGTGATCAACATGCCCCCAGTCATCTATGTCCCCCGCAAACTGCCGGGCACCATCCGCTGCCCAGCCGACGCCAACCCACCCGTGACGTCGGTAAAGTGGGAGAAAGATGGCTACCCTCTGAGAGTGGAGAAGTACCCCGGTTGGAGCCTGACGTCGGACGGGAGTATTCGAGTAGCCGAGGCCACAGAAGACTCCCTGGGCACGTACACCTGTGTGCCTTACAACGCCCTGGGTACCATGGGCATGTCCCCCCCTGCCACTCTGGTGCTAAAGGTACGGCGCGGTCCCGCACGCATGCGCACCCTACACTCTGGCCCGTACTGACGTGAGTGTTTGTGTGTTGACGTGAAGGATCCCCCTTACTTTAATGTGAGGCCTGGGGGGGAGTACCGACAGGAGGCTGGCAGAGAGTTAGTCATCCCGTGTGCTGCTTCTGGAGACCCCGATATTCCTAGCATCACTTGGAGAAAGGTAAAACTAAAATCACAACATTTTCTCCTAATATTAATTCATTTATAATACTGTTTTTCTCATATTATTATACTTCATTTGTAAATTGTAACTTTGTCCTCATGCATTTTGAATTCAATCTCATATGATTACCTTTTTGTCTTTGTGTAATGTTTATTATAATACAATTTTGACATTCTTTACATTTTCTTTTAAGATTTAGATTTTATTCAAGTTAAAAAAATATTCTTATAAAATTTTAATTCTGTTCTAAACTTTTTGCTTGTAAAATGTATGCTCTTTTTGTAAAATTACAACTTTGCTCACGGCAAACTACTGCTATATTCTTCTTATATATATATATATATATATATATATATATATATATATATACAGATACAATACTCTCTCTCTCTCTCTCTCTCTCTCTCTCTCTCTATATATATATATATATAATATATATATATATATATATAATCTGAATGTTTTTTCTCAAATTATTTCAACTTTATTATCCTTAAAAAATATTACTTTATTCTCGTAATAAACATCCCATCTTAACAGTTTTTATAGCTTCCTCCTAATTTTGCTACTTTTTATTTTTAAATTATGACTTGATTTGTACAATATCACTTTTTTCTCATAACTCAATTTTTTTCTTCCATTTTATTCCCCATAAAATGACAATGGTTATTCATTTTTCTTCCTGACTACTACAACTACTTATTTATTCTTGTGATTTCACCACTTTGTAAAAATATGACTTTTTTTCTGGTAACACTGCAATGGCATTCTCGTTAAAATGAAAACTTTCTTCAGCATATGGTTTGACTTCACTCTCTTGTTTTTTTTTCTTGTATATTTTTTTTAAAATTCATAATCTTACATTTGTATTCTTGTAAATTGTCCACAATTCCACAACTTTATCCATACTATGTACTCTACATTGTTATGATCTATCTATCTTTTCCCATACACATGCACGTAAAAACACAAGTCCGAATCTGCGCGCAGGTCGGGAAGCCGAGCCGGAGCAAGCACAACATCCTCCCCAGCGGCAGCTTACAGTTCGTGTCGCTCAGCAAGGAGGACCACGGAGAGTGGGAGTGCGTTGCTACCAACGTGGTCACGAGCATCACTGCCAGCACCAGGATCCTGGTCATTGGTATCAATAGACACACACACACACACACACGTCTCATCACGCTCTGGTCTTGAAGTTCATTGTCATTGCTCTCCGCCATGTGCTTTTGTGCGAGTCCTATGAAGCACCGAGCAATAGAAAATCTCCTCGCCTCTATCAGATTTGGCCATGGGCGTCATTAAAATTTCATTTCGCCTTATCTCCAATAGAGTTATGTGGCTCATTTGAAGGCTCATTCTGTGGTCCCAGCGCGCTGCTGATTTTGTGTGTCCAGCGAGTGGAGCAAAGATGTCGCGACTGCAAAGTGTAAATTCATAGGCCTCACACGTTACATAGAAGATTCAAAGCCGTTTAAAGCTAAATCAACTGAAGTGCCCTTCAACATAAATTAAGAAAAAATGTTTGGAGGTAAAAAAAAAATCAAAAATATATGAAAAAAGAACCTTTTTACTCTAAATGAATTAATTAAAAATGTATTGCACATAAGTTCAAATAAAACAACTGCACCTGGATTAAATGAAAGTGCATTGAACTTAAAAGTTAAATACGACAGAATTTTACTGAAAAGAATGTACTGTAAAAGTAAAAAAAAATGTACTCTACTGAAATTACCACCAAAAAAAAAAGTAGAAACTGGTTCATAGCTTCAAGCTTCATTGTCATGTTGCATAGTATTTTATGATTTAAATCTGGAAATATTTGTATTTCATACAGTGATTCTTTTGTGTACCAAGAGGTAGAGCCCACATACCTCAAGTGGTACTCGTACTGTCGCACCACACTGAGAATCACTGTGCTATAATATTCACACTTATTGACAACGAAAAAACAAAATTGAAGCATCTAATGAGTTCCGTGTGTGTGTGTGTGTGTGTGTTTGTGTTTGTGTGCAAACCACTCAGGCACCAGCCCACACGCTCCCGGCAACATCCATGTTGTGCCCTCGACCACCTCCGCTAATGTGTCCTGGGAAGTGGGCTACGACGGCGGCTTCGAGCAGACTTTTTCCGTGTGGTATGGTCCAGTGTGAGTGCTCTTCATCTACTTCTGGAATATTGTGTGTGGAAATGCTGCATTGTTGCAAATACTGGCCCAGGATATGTATTCATATTTTCAACTGCAGATTTAGTTGAGAGTGGTGGAACGTTTACGTGCTGCTCTGTAAGACTGCAACCTACAACATTCAATACTTTATACTGCCAAACATGATGCTCAAAATATGATCATGACAATAAAAGAATGTCACACAAAAACAACTTTAGGTTATGTTTTCAATAAAGTGCTGTAAGAAAAGGAAGTGATAATCAGGTGAATATGATGTTTTTTCCCCTTTGTTAGTGACCTTATTTCCCTTGTGGATCAGCGTAAGTAGGTCACTTGTGCACACAATCCAACTTTTAACCGTGACGCCAGAAAAAAAAAAATGCGGCAGAACAATGCATGCTATAACAAACAAAAGCCATAACCCATATGATTTCAAATCTTATGAATCCCACCTACATTCAGAGTGTGACTGACTCTGTGCGCAGGTCAAAGAGAGTGGACTTCGGTCCTCACGACTGGCATTCGATGCCAGTTTCTGGTGCTCAGACGTGGTTGCTGGTGCCAGGGCTGGAGCCTGGGACAGAGTACCAGTTCAGTGTGCTGGCACAGAACAAGCTGGGCACAGGCCCATTCAGTGAAGTTGTGACAGTCAACACTGCAGGTGGGTTTAGGCTTCAGTGGCCACCAACACTCTCAATGTTGGTTGGCATAACAGACTTTATGTATTTTTTTTTTTTCAAGGCTCCATTTAATACAGTATATACTGCCCTCTAGTGTGGTTTCAATACGACATATTGCAGTTACAGGAGACTCACAATAATTACAGAGACTATTAAAAGCAACACACCGCTTACAGGTGCTAATATATAAACAGGGTTAATTGTAACCATGAGTACATGCACACAGGTCCCTTTTTCTCTATTCATGCAGATCCTGGCGAAGTGAACTTGTCCCAAAAATCAATAAAACCAATACATGATTTTACGTTTTATATTTGCATCAAGCGGAACAGTGGAATGACTGGTTAGAGCGTCAGCCTCACAATTCTGAGAACCAGTGTTTAAATCCCTGCGCCGCCTCTGTGGAGATTGCATGTTCTCCCCGTGCCTGTGTGGCTTTTCTCCGCATACTCCAGTTTCCTCCCATTTCCCATAAAAACATGCAACATTAATTGGACACTCTAATTGGCTGCCAACCATTTCATGGTGTACCCCGCCTCTTACCTGAAGATATCTGGGATAGGCTCCAGCACACCTGCAACCGTAGTGAGGATAAGCAGGATGGAAAATGGATGGATACACGCAAATCCATTTAGGAATAATTGATCAAAATGAATACATTTAATTAAACTAGTTTAAAATTACTCCATTATTCCAACAAATTTTACAGGTGTCTTCATAATATAAAAGGTTGGTTGGCCGGATTAAAGAACGTAGTGAGCACTTCATGCTTACGAGTAGTGTGAAATACACAAAGGGGTGGAAAATTTGCAGTAAATTTCTGCTACGTTTTTTGAAATTTCCTTGGGAAATTAGGCCAAATGAAATTTGCAAAGGTATCATGTCATGAAGACTTTATTTTGTCATTAGCACACATCCATGCAAAATAGTCCAATTATAAAGAATTTCATTTCAACAGATTCATTTGCAAATAGCACTCTGTCACATTTTAAACCCAATTTACTCAACGCATTCAAAAATAGACCAAAAAAAATCTGGATTCTAGGACTCATCTGTGCACATGATGGAGGAATGTACTGTATATTTTTTTGTTATTCGTGTAAATCGCTTTAACTTTCTGGAAAAACTTTCCACCGTTAAAGGTTCCCTGGATTTTGCAATACTACTCGCAAGTCATGCTTCCAATCCAGAGTCCCGTCTGACTTTCCTCCCCAGGCTCTCCCCTGGGTACCCCAGAACCACTGGTGCTTCTTACCCCACCACGGTGCCTCACCGCCAACCGCACACAGCACGGTGTCCTCCTCACCTGGCTCCCCCCGGGCAACCACTCCTCCCCCATCAGCCGCTACATCCTGGAGTTCCGGCTCGGGGAACGATGGGAGACGCTGGACGACTTGATCCCGTCCACCGAGACCGAATTTGTTGCCAGAGAACTGGTTCAGGTGAAACACTGTGTTTTTTGTTTTTTGTTGTTGTTGTTTTTTTTTTTTGGCTTGCGGGGGTAATGAGAAAATTAAGACAAAGTGTTTATTGTGCCTTCCTGACACCAGGAGTCATGGTATGAGTTTCGAGTGATGGCAGTCATGGAAGACCTGATCAGCGAGAGCAGCAATGTAGTGGGCGTGTCCAGCACGGGTTGGTACAAAACTTGTTAAAAACAGGATTTATCAAACCCATTTTATGTCTCAGCTTCCTGTTGGATAATAACCAACAAGTGGCCTCACGTGGATTGCTGGAACCTGAGACAGTATGTTTTCCCCCTAAATCCACAAACTAGGCACATTGGGACTCTTTTGACCCTTTGCAGCCACCGTATTTATTTGTTTGTGCTCGTCCACAACAGATGCATGTGGCGGGGTGTGTGGTTAGGGACATTTGAACATCTAAGCAATTAACCAATGGATGCCACAAGATGGCAACAAAGCACTACTTTTATCATTTTATTTTTTTTATTTATATAAAATTTATCCAATGATTAATTTTATATCCCACTTATCCTAACTATACAATATATCACACACACACACACACTTATATATCTTCATGCTTTCGAAAACGTTTATCTGTGGCTGCTTAATCCTGCTTAATGTTTCAAAAAAGTCATATAATACTTGTATTTATTATTTGTATTTTTTTGCACACTCTATTGTGTGCTGCTGTAACACCGTCATTTTCCTTCTGAAGATCATGAAAAGATTATCTTATCTGATATTAAATGAAGCTCTCAAGTCACTTTAACATAGTTCCTTGTTACCAAGATGTCACAAGATGGCGTGAAAGGAATATTGCTTTGGCCTCAGCAGAAAAATCAGTCTTTTGTTGAATAACCAAACCACTAGACTGCTCCAATGTAGAGCATTTTTAACCCTTCACAGCCACTGTATTTTTTGCTCAAGTTCAGCAATGTGGGATTTCATTGTTATGCTTCAGGCCACATTCCGTTTTCCCTTTGCCGTTTGACATATTGTGAAGATGTCTGAAGGGGGAAAATTCACCTCAGCTACTCAACATTTGGTGTTTTGCGAATGGGCTGCGTTTTATTGTAATTTATTGAACATGATGTACTTTCTAAACTTTCCATTCTGGCCATCAGACCCCTTCCCGCCAGCAGAGGTGGCTGACGAGGGGCTGGCTCGGCCTGTGGTGGCGGGCGTGGTGGCAACTATCTGTTTCCTGGCGGCGGCCGTGCTCTTCAGCACTCTGGCGGCGTGCTTCGTCAACAAGCAGCACCGGCGCAAGCTCAAGCGCAAACCTGGTCGGTCCACCACCATCTGCTCTCACTCTTGGTGTCTCATGACACAAAATGTTAACTGTAAATGTATTTTTTTTGCTCTTCAGATCCTCCCTTGTCCGTGACACACTTCAGGAAGAGCGTGGAATCCCCGTAAGTGCAGCCAAAGACACGCTGACACCAGCAGTTATGCATCTTCATTTGCACCAGATTTTCTCCACACATCAGAGCGTAGGACAGCAATATCCAGATACCATGCAAATAAATAATGGACAGTTCTGCCCCTTTTTTCTCCTCAGCTGAACTCATTTTACTCACTATTGCTGTTTTCCACTAGTATCTGGTATTATGAACTCAAACATTAGAGCTGTTTAACATTTACAATTGTCGGCCCAGACAAACTCAACACCATAGGACACTAACATTGCTTCAGGTTAATTTTTTTGAGACATCTGAGAATCTGGCAATGTCCTCTTTTCGGCAGCATGCTTTTTTATTCCTGCCCTCGGTCTTCTTTTTAATAAAAAAATGTCACAGTTTTTCTCTCATACTCCACACAGGGCTACTTGCGACTGAGGCTGGTATTGTAAGGTACTATTTGTAGTACCTAATCTTCCAGGGTTTTAAGCATACCAAGCAGATGCTACAGTGAAGAAAATAAGTATTTGAACACCCTGCTATATTGCAAGTTCTCGCACTTAGAAATCATGGAGGAGTCTGCAAGTTTCATCGTGGGTGCATGTCCACTGTGAGAGAGATAATCTAAAAAGAAAAATCCAGAAATCACAATGTATATTTTTTAAACAATTTATTTGTGTGATACTCTCTCTCCCTCAGTGGACATGCACCTATGATGAAAATTTCAGACCCCTCCATGATTTCTAAGCAGTTGAACTTGCAATATAGCAGCGTGTTCAAATACTTATTTTTTTCTCGGTATATGGTTACTAACCTAAACACTTGCTGGTTGCTTATTTGTGAATGTAACATTTGAGCAAAGCCACATAGAAATGGCAAAATGCTCAATTTTTCTTCCTCTTATCTGCTAACTCCAGAGTACCCACTTTGCTATCGGCAGTCAATCTTCTTGTCTGTAGTTGCCTTTTGGAGAAAATTCAAAATAAATATAAGAAACTCCTCCATTGTTTTTGTCTGTTGAGTTGTCTAATTTGCCATTGTAACATTTGAGGATACACACACAGAAATGACAAAAAGCTAATGTTTGTGCTTTTGCTCTGAAGACTCCCGTAGTGCATTCCACAGTCTCCACTTTGCTACAGCAGTGCCCTCCATCTCTTCTCGGATGAAATGTGTGTCCTAATTGAGAGCCACAGGTCGAGAAGTAAATACACGAGACCCTCATTCTGCTCCATTATTATTTGTTAGTGCCTCTCACCACGACTGATGCATTCAGTCGGGAGCCGCTCTCGTAGGTTTGCACTGTGCCGCAGTGGAAAATGGCACCGACTTGACACTGCATTCACACAGTTACTAACTGTAGCGTCTACTATGGTTTAGCGTATTAAAAATAATGGAAAAACACTATTGTACTGTATATTTCTATCTAAAATAAAATACTAGCTGATGTATTTAGGAAGTGCAAAAGAACATGCACAGAGGTGAGCAAGTGAAGATCACGGGCAGATTAGGAACTCAAAGCAGCCGTGTCAGCATTTGAAGCACATTAGCCCGAGTGGCCGAGCAGCAATGTTTGTATATGCGTGTGTGTATGTTTGCGTGTGTCTGTGTGTGTGTGTGTGTGCGTGTATTGATTTTCTTTATCCATGTGTGCTTTTTAACCTCACTGTCCGTCCTCTGCATGACTCTTAGTGTTGAAGACGTTTAGTTGTTAAACAGCACATTTGATGTAAAGTGTGTGTGTCTGCGTGTGTGTAATCATCTGTCTGTGTGTTAAAAAAAAAAAAATAGCCATATGAATACACTGCAGTGAGAGAGAAACAAGCTCATTTGTGACATTCTCTAAGTATTAGAATGCAAGCAGGCCTCCTCTACCCTTCCGATACAGTAAAAGATGAACCAGGCCCGTGTTGTTTGTCTCCCACCGCAGGCCTCCTCTCACCCCCTTGCCAGGGGTAGAGCCCTGCTGGGACGAGCCTGCCAGGAGCACTTTCTTGCCCCCGCCCGCCAGCCCCCTGTGAGTGTGCTGCACTGCACTGGCCTGGCATGCATGCTTTCATACAGACATGACCTTTTTTTTTTTTTTTTTTTTTTTTTTTTAATGGTGGTTTTGCATGTGGAGACAGTTTTAAGATGCATGTAAAGTAAGCTTGAGGTAGTTATGCTGCTCCTGGCCTGGTTAGAAGTGTTTGTTTTGTTGGTGTACCATCCGTGTGTTGTTTGTTAGATACTGTTCTGTCCAATTTGCTCAAGCTGTTCTTTATAATCATTAATTGTTGCTCTTCTTTAAAAAAAAAAAACATGATCATAGTTGCTGGCAAAAGACATATTAGGCTGGTTTACCCGTATTGTATTGTATTCCAATTAGAATCAGGTCAGAAGCCCAAATCAAAAGAAGATGCTTCATATGAACACCACAATCGAAAGGGACAGGCCAATCCGAATTGCATTTCATCCAGTTGCATAAGGGTTAGGTATGAGTAGAATATTCCTGTTTCCAAACCAATCAAATGTCATGTATACCATTCACTCTGAATACAGCAGTCAGACTGTGTTCTGTCTGCCATACCACGCCTTGATGTAAATTTCAAAGTATACCAAATTTTAACATCTTTACCTACCCTTTAAATGAGAAAGCCCCCACACAATGAGGGAAAAACTCGGCATCTGTATGCCTACTACTCTTAGTGGTTTGCTTCCCTCTAGTGCATCTGAACAGTTGTTTCGGATTGCAGAAGAGTGCTATCATTTGCGGTTGGGGTGTACCTCTGACTTAGGGATTCATTTGCTCTTCACACCACCACTCGTGCTAGAGATGTCCTATCTCACCTACATTCATGATCTAAAGCAATTCGGATGAGAGGAGAGTCAACCAATATCCAATAATGCCTTGGGAAGGAAATAGCCCGGATGAAAACAGGCAGGACCAAAGGACTATCGTGTGTTGTGTAGTGGCAATAATTAACAGCACACCACACACTTAACCACAGACAATCAATAGCCCCCCCACTAAACCAGACGTCGGCTGCATCAAAACTGTTCTGTTTGAGGCACCATGGTGCTACCAAACATCCAGATAGAATAGAGTAGGTTAGCAAAACAAATAATAGAAGCTATGGTAACATTTATCTTGTCTGGTAAGTACTTTGAGATGGCAAACTCTTCTTTTGTCATTTTTGTTGTGGTGAATGACTTGTGAGACCAACCTGTTGCTGCTCTATTTGTGTCTGGCAACAGGATGAGCTTCAGCGTCACAATCACGCAGTCATTGGCTCGACCCAACACTGTGTTGCGCACAAACTGATTTGTGATCTCAAATTTTAGAGCTGTTTAACATTTACGATTGTCGGTCCAGACAAACTCAACACCTTGGGACGCTAACATTGCTTCAGGTTAATTTTTTAGAGAAATCTGAGAATCTGGCATTTGCTGACTTTGATGGGAAGGGAGGCAAAATGCTTAAATTCAGTACTTTTATTGGTGTGTGCACCCCGCTTTAGGTCCCTTCTTACTTGGCTATCATTTCTTTTCAAGAAATTGCCTGTTGCCTGACCCACTTCAGTGTTGACAGGACATGTAAGGATTTTCCATCATAGATATTGAACGTTTTCCATTTACAATTGATGGTCCAGACCATTTTCCAAGCAGATAGGGGACTTAATCTTAACATACCTCATACCACGGCATAGCCACTCAGGATAATCAGAGACATCCAAGAATCAGGGCTTAACTGACTTTAACCACAAGAGAGGAAACGGGTTCAAATTTTTCCCTATTATTATTGTTTTTGTACGCTACTTTCCACAAATTTTCTCCCATTTTTAAGGAACCCCCGTCTATTTCAGGTTGTCATCAGGGAAAATAAGCCCGGAGAGCTCCCCACCATCTCGGCCACGCTCCATTTCTTCTGAGGGCTCCCATGGTCCCGGGTTGTACGTCAGGAAGCTACCCAGCCCCCAGCGGGACAAGGACAAGGAGCTCTCCTTCTACAAGAAAACCAAGCGTGCCATAGCCAGCAAGAAGTACAGCGTGTCCAAGCACGAAGCTGAAGTCACCACGCCCATTGAGCTGATATCCCGTGGCCCAGATGGCCGCTTTGTCATGGAAACCAGCCCGCCACATCGCCGCATCCAGGGCTTCCCTTTCGCTGAGGAGTCCGATCTGTACCCCGAGTTCCGACAGTCCGACGAGGAGAACGATTTCGACCCCGGGCCTCTTCCGCCCATCATGCCCACGCTACGACCCCAGATCTCCCCGACATCCTCCAGCCTGGAGTCCACGCAGCCCCCCACCTACAGCCCCCACCTGCACAGGGCCATGGAAGGTATGAGCTTTGCAGAGGGCAGCGCACTTCATGCCTCAGGGCAGGCACCATCCGCCCGCTACAGGGGCTTCCCCCAAGGCCCCTTCTATGGGTATCTAGGCAGCCGCGTTGAATCAGGGATTCCACCACCATTCTACATGCCTGACATCAGCCCGCATAGCTCCGCTCTGTCCTCCCCACCGGGCACCGCTGAGGGGCCCTTTGGCTACCCCTCCATTCCTGAGGAGAGCGGAGAGATGGAGCACCATCAGTACACTGCCTCCGGTCATTCTCTGTCTCACACTCACAGCCCTCCGCCTCGCTCACCTGATAGCTGGCAGCCTCATGCGTTACCCTTCCTGGGTCTGGAGGGTCCCCGCTTCATGTTCCCACCTCACCATCCTTTACATCATCCTCCGGACATGTCCGACCCACCCTCGTACCCCTCTCACTCCCTCCCGCCCGGTCGCCTCCACCTCCCTCCCCTAACGGATCCGACAAGCCCGAGACTCCTGCAGCTGGAGGTGCCTGTGGCTCCCCCAAGCAGAGACAGGCCTCCGGTTAGGCGTTTAGCTATGCAACAGGCCCAAAGTCTCGGCCAGCTCAGACACACGGCCCACGGAGTGGGCGTACCAGTGTTGCCTTACCCTGACCCGGCAGCCCGTGCAGGGAGCCCAAGCACAGCCCCAAGTAGTAGTCCCCAGTCCTGGCTCAGCCCGAGAGCGGGGCGGCGAGCAGACCCCAGCCTGCCCCCGTTAGTACTCCAACCGTCCCGCCTGTCCCCTCTCTCCCAAAGCCCCCTTAGCACCCAGCCGGGCTCTCCAGATATTCTCGTGCGTCCACCTCCGCGTCCCGGCATCCTCCGCACCTCTAGGTCTCTGGAGATGCCAGAGCTCACCCTGCAGCCCTCGGCCAGCTTCTCCAGGAGGTCCTCCCTGACCACCTCCCCCACTCTGAGTCAGGCCGGCAAGCAGTCCGGCCACGGTTACCCTGCCGCACACATGTCCTACGCCTCCACGGCAGCCAGTTACCCTTCGCAGTCCCCCTCTCCCCCGCCGGAGGGCAGGGATGTTTTCGGTCAAAGGCCGTCCCAGAGAAGGACAGAGGAGGAGATGCTACCCTCAGAGCCCTCCCAGCTCCAGAGATCAGCCTCAGGGTAGGTGATCATTCCACAAAAGAATAGTCTCTCCCTGTCTGCTGTTTTCCAAGTAAATATGCCTTAAACGGCATCATTTAGATGTAATTAGGACGCATATTGTTCCTTAATATGCAGAAAGCATGTAATTGCATTGCGCACACAGATATGTATCTTCGTTTGTCATGTGACAAGTCTATGTAAATCAACAATGTACTTTTAACAGTGGATATATTGGAGAATATTGATCCATAAAATAGACAGTGATTCATTTACAGATTATAAACAATTGAAACGCCTGATATTTTTGGGGATAAAACGTTCAGCTCAGGAATTTTAAAGCGATTACCCATAGCCAAAGGTTTTTCGAATAGTAACATCAAGCATAAATATGTTCTTGTTTGAAATAATGGAAGTAAAAATCCACAGTCTGTCAGGATTATACAACATTTTTTAATCCAGGTATTTAACTTTTTATTATTCTTAACAGTCCTACCATTTACACTAGTTAAACATTCAAGAAGAAATTAGCCACGCTCAATAGGAAAATGTAAAAACAATAAAATGCTAAAAGTCATAACTTGATAGACAAGGTGTAAGCCAACATCAGGATTTTGGTTCGTTTTTGTCCTCATCGGTTCCGCTGTTAATAATGTATGTAAAGTGTTAAAAATATCAATATTATAATTTCAAACATGGACTCATTTTGTAAACGTACAGATATTGCGCTACATATTGTATATTTTCGGATTTGGTTATATGTCTATAGTTGATTGTCATATGTACAGAATGGCCCTTGGTCGTGTTACAATGCCAGTTCTGTCAAAATGCCCCATAGACTACAATGAACTTGCGGTAACGTTGTAGTAAATATATACTGTAATTCTATTATATATAAATATGTAAATAATTATTTGAAAGCACTATAGGTTATTAAACTAAAACAATAAATTATAAATATGTGGGTAACTGAGCTTGCTTTCTTGCGGCGTGCAATCACTTATTCTTACGCTGCAGTGCAAACGTTCATAGCCTGGACCGTCATAAACTGAGAAGCCCCTGCAGTTATTAATAGCATTTTTTGTTTTGCTTTAACTTTTACATTTGTTATAAAATAATGGTCCCCTGAGGTGCACCTATGAAAATGACGACTTCTTTGAAGGTTGTAGAGAACATGTAACAGATCAGTAATCCTCCACACAACTATGAAATCATAAATGTATAGCCTATGCCCCGTGTTCTTAGTGGCCCCACACGTCAACCGTCAAGCCGGGGACCGGCCGGCGCACGTCTGCGGTCCCCAGGGGGGGAAGTGGTAGCGGTCTAGTGGTAAACTGCTGTTTACTAGTGGGCAAAGGGTCTTACCTGATTTGTCTTTGATTGATCTCAGCTATCTTGGCAGCGTTGTGACCCGGTCCCCCACGCCGCAATAGGTAAGGGTCGGACCCATGTTTGAGAGGGGAGGGGGTCAGCAGGTGGAGGGCTCGAATCACTCTCTCCTTTAAAGGGGAATCGCTTTGGGTGGTGCCTCTGTGCTGGATTCAAGTGAGCGGCATTGATGGTAATACTACTGCAATCATCACGGCCGCAAGGCACATTTGTCAATGGTAGCACTAAGGCACTGTCAGCCTGCTATGGCACAAGCTGCGCCCATTAAGGCTTGCGAGTGTCTTTGCTTGACATGTTTACCTGCGCCTAAATAAAACCAAACAGCCTTGAATCAATAGAGGACGCACTTGAACGATAGAAAGGAGTATTCCCCTTTAAAGATTTGTTTCATGTGCAAAATGCCATGCATGCATTCTCTAAACTTCTCTCTATACGACCAAACAAATAACAAGAAAAACCTGACTTCTCTGTCACATTTGTGCTTTGCGTTGTTTTTTTTCTTCCGCCATGTGACTGTTTTTTAATGGCCATCCTCCTCTTTTCTCGTCATGTGACCCGTCGTTCTTAACTGCCATTTTACTCTTCCTGCCATCTCCTCCCGTCGGCATGGTGAAGCCTCTTGTGCCGCAGTGTTCTTGTCGATCAACGTGTGCTGTACCGTGTTCATGTCTATGGAAAACGTGCTGCGTTTGAAGCCAGCACCCCCCTCTTCCAATTTGTCCCCCCCCTCTCTCTCTCCACTAATGCCTTTGGCTCTCTCTCTCTCTCCACAGCAGCAAGCAACGGATGCCATCTCTAAAAAAAATAATTAATCAATGAGATTCCACAACTTGACCTCACTGAATACTCGATAAGGCCCAGTGGCTTCACCTAGAGCCTCAATTTAAATGTTAGCTTGTTGCGTTTTTTTATGAAGGCTGCAGCAACACGTTTTCAACTCTAAATCAGTGGTAACACACAAAGTAGATCATTTTTGTGAAGACTGGAAATGTACTTATTAAACGTGCATTCATTGTGTTCCAAGGATGGCCTTTTCAGAAAACTGGGGCAGCCATTTCGCTGGTTTGTAATTCGTTCTGGTCCCGTGACATGTATTATTAGAAGTAAATATACTGATTACAGCTGACTTAGGTGGGTTACACCCCGGACAAGTGGTCAGCCAATTGCAGGCCACATACAGTTGCAAGCAAAAGTGTGTAAACCCTTTAATTACCTGGATTTTTCCATAAATTCGTCATAAAATATCTGATTTTCATCTGCGTTACAATGGACAGTTTTCTTCACCAAATACCACACAATTCTGTTTCCATGCTTTGACTGAGTACAACATGACAACATCACCGTGCAGCTTGGAAAAAGTACTGTATGTGAACGTTTGGATTTAATCACACGTTGCGCCTCCTTTACCAGCAATAATGATGGGGGGGCGGGGGGGTGTCAAACGGTCTCCAAGTGCCCACTTCATGGCGCAGATATTTGTGATCTTCTTAACACAGAGGTCTGCTTGTAGTTCCGAATAAACGCATTTTGCGCCCTTTGACCTCCCGGACGAGGGAAAATCATTTTCTTCTGTCATTTCAAAGGCTGTTCCCTCATTTAAAGGGAATGGAAGGAGCCACTTCAGTTGGATAGGACTGAAGTCGGCTGTGATCACGCTCTCATAGCAGTCGTTAGCCTCGGGATTTACATCCTTTTTCCAACTTGCACGATGACTGTTTACATGGTGTGTCCAATAAAAACATGAAATCAGATACGTAATAGTTTACGTGGTATTATTTTTTTGCACTGCGTTTCCATGCCAGTGTTGTATGAACCAAAATAATCCAGACCTGAGAAGATAGACCAGACACAGACCCACAATTTGATGTATTTTAACACCAACCTGGAAGCAATTCAGACATTTGTCATCCCACAATGCATTGCAGGCCAGCAAGATGCTGGCCCCTATGTCGTGATTTCATTAGACTTGACATTTCTTTTTTTCATTTCAAATCTTTTAATAAATACAATTCCAATGATTTTATCAGCGTTTTTAAGGAATATTTATAAGTGTGTCACTCGTGAAATCAATAATAGATGGGCTAATTTGCATCCCTTTTTCCCCCAGTCCATCCTTATTAGACATATTCATAATTTTTTCATGAATGAGAAAAGTGATCAGTTTTTGCCTTTGTGAAGCAGTCGCTATGTAAAGACCCATTGTGAAGGAATTACTACCGAACCAAACAGTATTTGGAAGCTTTTTATCAGCAACAAACATATCCTGATTGAAATAACGCAAGTGACTGTCGGAATTGGGTCTTTCATGTAATGGCTGCTTCACGCGCAAGTCGGCTCTTTCTCTCTGTCTTCTCTTGTTCTCCCTCATGGTGTCTAACGGTTATCATCCATACGTGCTAATATAGTTTGTGCAGTTTTCAGACCTCTCAGTAGACGTGTGAGCGGTGTGCTGCCATTGTTCTGTGTCTTCACTTTACTGTGCGATTGAATGTTGGATTAATACAGGGGCGCCGTGTGCTGTGCCTCTCTCTCTCTCTCTCTCTCTCTTTCTATCTTTCTCTCTCTTCCATCTGTCTTTTTCTATGTGCTCTCATCAGGGACCCTCTAGGTGGGGCTGGTGATGCCGCTGCTGGGTCTGATAGTTTACCAGCACTGCTGCACCACTGTATCACTAAAGCCAAAGGAGTGGCTACCAACAACAATAACAACGCGACCTCCGTGAGGAGAAACGGTATATTTTGATTTCTATTCACATTTTTTTTCAATTATCTATTATTATTTGTCATGATTCTAGTCACAAGGGTGAAGTTTGAGTCTATCCCAGGTGAATTGTAGATGCAGTACATCCTGACCTGAATACCTGTCAATCACAGGACTCACACGTAGATGAGAAATCAACAATAACTATTTTCAGCTGGTAAAGCGTTGGCCTCACAGTTCTGAGGACCCGGGTTCAATCCCAGCCCCGCCTGTGTGGAGTTTGCGTGTTCTCCCCGTGCCTGCGTGAGTTTCCTCCGGGCACTCCGGTTTCCTCCCACATCCCAAAAACATGCAACATTAATTGGACACTAAATTTCCCATAGGTGTGATTGTGAGTGCGAATGGTTGTTCGTCTGTATGTGCCCTGCGATTGGCTGGCAACCAATTCAGGGTGTACCCTGCCTCCTGCCTGTTGACAGCTGGGATAGGCTCCCCGTGACCATCGTGAGGATAAGCGGCAAAGAAAATGGATGGATGGATAGAGAATTGCACACTTTTTTTTAAATTCAGCTGGCAGTTGGTGAGAGTAGAATATTTCTCATTGAAGTATAATGCAGTAAGACTAAGTAGACTAAGACTAAGGTGAGCATGTTGGCCTTACACTCAAGAGGCTCTGGGTCTTAGTTCTGATCTTTCTGTGTAGTATTTGCATGTTCTCAGTGGTTAGCGAGGATAAGCTCCTCCTGTGCTCCTCAACCTTGGCTCAAATCTTGTGTCCGGTCTTGTGTCCTTTAGGTGCGGCCCCCTCTCAGACCCGGCAGCCATGTCACACACCCCACCAGGACGAGGTGCTCACCAGAATGAGGAAAAGGCAACCCAAGAACAACCCCTATCTCTATTTGACCTCCTTGCTGCATCGCAGGCGCTCCGAGGACGACCAGACAGGCATCCTCACCGGCGCTGACTTGGAGGGCCCCAATTACGGGACCCTCCGCTGACCCGAGGGGTCAAGCCATTGAACTCGACTTTAGGCCACCTCCGCCTGCCGTGCTCCACCCCTACCAAACCCCTGATCTTAGTATCCAGCTGATAGCTTTCTTATCATCTCTAGAGCTGATAATGGGGGTTTAATGGAGGCATCGACGTGAGTACATGAACAATCGGTTTGGCTTCCCTCCATCTCACTTGAAAAGATATATAATGTATATAAATAGTAAAAGCAAGGGAGTGAAGTTCTGTTCTACAGTAATAGACTTTTTTTTTTTCACTCACGCGGGAGGGGGTGGGCGGGGGGTCCATATGTTTTTCCAGTGATACAGTGTACTGTTATGCCCGGTGCGTCCACTCACCGACTTTTCCTACAATACAAATAGTGTCAGTATATAAACACAGGGTTCTTACCACCAAATATACCTCAGAGTAAACGCAGAGTTTCTGTAATTCTTGTGGTATACTGTACGTACTTGACCTTTTTACATATGGAGAAAAAAAAAAAGACTAAGGTTTGGATCACGTGATGAGCTTGTTTTTTTTGTTGTTTTTTTTTCCCCTTTACACGTTAGCTGACGTTTGGTTCTCGCTATTAGCTTGTGTTCATTTAGCGGTACTATCCACTGAGACTGTGTCTTAATGTGTCGATGTTAAGATGTCTGACTCGCCTGGCGGTGGGTGGATCTCAGACGAACAGGGTGTTCAATCGTAAAATGTTGCGTAGGATGACGTTGACTTATGACGCGTGTGGCACATCTGGAGGTGCCTTTTTTTGCCTTTGCGCTTGTATTTTTTCTAGCTTGAACTTGCCTTTTCTGTTGCCTTCTCAAATTAGTGTCATTGGAGAGGACGCTAAATATACTGTTCTTCTGTTTTACCAGAGAAGAAGCAACTCCTGTTTTGTTTGTTGGCTTTTTATAGTTTCAGCCGTGCATTAATGAGTTAATATGAAACACACAGGGCTGTGAAAAGGGGGGGGGGGCAAATAAATCAATAAATAAAAGTTCATGCAGATGGAATAAAGGTGCTGCATGTTAAATAGGAACTTAGCAAGCATACAATGCCTCATAAAGCTGGAAAGTGCTAAAAGCAATGAATACAATACAGCGGACCCTCAGGAGTCGAAGGCAGTTGAAATGTCTTCAGTTATTACAGCATTAAAGTTGTTGTTACAGTTATTTTCCCCGTAAGCAATGATTAAAATGACAGTGGACAACTCCAACCTCCACATCAATATTTTCAGTACCTGAATTCCCACAAATAGTCCTACTTTTTTCTAATAGAAGCCATCCATCAAATACTCAACTTGTCTGACACCAACTTGAATTTAAAAAAAAAAAAACCACCGCGTTCCAAATATCCAATCAGCAAATAAAAGTGTAATAACCATAATTGACTTAATGCACGGATGCTGCTGTTCACACACACAAACAAGCTGTGTCCTTTGCGAGCCAGAACAGCAGCACCTACCAAGGCACTCTGATAGAAGGAGTGCCTAAAATACTTATCGGCTTATGGCTTATTGCAAATATCCTCCCCAAAAACAAGTTTCAACTAATTATTCGAGCCCATAGACATGACGTTATTGTTCACGCACAATCAAGACTTCATTCGAATTTCATATTGGCGTCTGAAGTGACAAGCAGGATTCCTGTGGAAGCTGAACTGTGGTCACTCAACAAGCTTGTGTGCGTCCATTTTTATGCCCCTGTAAATATGTTAGTAATAATAGAAAAAAGCTGGATTGTGGTTGGCTAGTAGCTAATGTTAGCAGTTGACTCCATCGCCTGAACTTCACTGTCTCATCAGCCTCACAATCTTCATTATGGTCCCTCTGGTGATATATGATATGACAATGATTGAAGTCAATTTTTAAGACATTTTTTTCCCCCAAAATTGTGTTTGAATTCCACATTGAATAACCTTTGCGTTCAGATTTTGAAGCATTGCTTAAATCCTTTCTAGGGGTCAAACTATTCGCCATCATTAATTGTCTAATATTTAGAATATTAAGTCACCGAATGAAACATGATTATTTGTGTAGCATTACGCCAAAAATTCCAGTTGTGAGCCTTGTTTTCTTTGGTCACAGTTCGTTACACATTGCGTACAGTAAGGAAACAAAATGCCAAATTAAGCAAATGTCTTGGATAAGTAGGAACAAATTCAGTTCAGGAAAAACAAACTCCTACGAGTAGATTCTTAGAGAGGAAAATATTATTAAATTAATCTATATAATACAATAAAAGTAAATGTTGACAAATGTATAGGAGGTAAAATATTTTCTTTTTAGGACGGTGCAACCTGAATTTATTCTTCTTTTTTAGGAAATGAATAATGCAGACATGGTATATAAACAAGTGGAATTCTTATCAATCTGGCCTCTGGAATTTACATTCATACCATGATTTTTTTTCTTTTTTTTTTTAAGTCCACGCTGCACTGTTATTCACTTTGATGCAATCCAATTCGAAATGATTGAACAATTAGTTCCGACTACATACCGTTAGCCACGATGTCCACTACCCAGAGGTTCCGTCGCACTGTATTTGTGTGGAAGTAGATGTGTTACTTGAGCGTGAGAAAGTTAGACTTCTTTTCCCTTACCTAATATGATCCCCGTGGGAACTTGGTACAACAATACCTAAAAGATTAATCCAGGTTTTCAGTATATTTTTTATTGCTACATGTCAAACAAGTTACCAGTAGGTGCAGTAGAATCTCAGTAAACCAATAAGACCCAGCATTCATGATAGACACACTCTTAAGGTTGTGCCATTGAGCAATTTATTGAAAGGGGTGTGTTTAAAAAAAAAAAAACAGTCCGCCATTAACTTTAAAAACTCAAAACCATTTTTTGTGACTTTTTTGTTTCTAGGATTTACCACTCCTTTGAATCACTAAACTAATATTGAGTTGTATGACGACTGTTTTTTTAGAACTGCTTCACATCTCTGTGGTGTGGAGTCAACCAACTTGTGGCACCATTCAGCTGTTATTCCACTGTAAGACTCCTTAACGACATCCCACAATTCATTAAGATTTCTTGGTTTTGCTTCAGAAACAGCATTTTTGATGTCACCCCACACATTCTCGATTGGATTAAGGTCTGGGGCTTGGTCTGGCCACTCCATGACATTAACTTTGTTGGTTTGGAACCGAGACTTTGCATGTTTACGAGTGTGTTTGGGGTCATTGTCTTGTTGAAGCACCCATTTCTGGGGCACGTCATCATCATCATAAGGCAACATGATCTCTTCAAGTGTTTTGTTTTGATGCAAACCGATCCATGAGCCCTGGTATGCGATAAATGAGCCCATCACCATAGTAGGAGAAACGTGGCCACATCACGATGCTTGCACCACCCTGCTTCACTGTCTTCACTGTGTACAGTGGCTTGAATTCAGAGTTTGGGGGTCGTCTCGGAAACTGTCTGCATCCACTGGACCCAGAAAGAACAATTTTACTCTACAAAATGTTCCCCCATTTTTCCCTTTAGGCCAGTTGATGTGTTCTTTGGCAAACTGTAGCTTGTTCTAAACATGCCATTTTTGTAAATAGATGAGCTTCACCCAGACACGTCTTCTCACTGTCACAGTACTTACAGGAAATTCCAGACTGTCTTTGATCATCCTGGACCTGATCATTGGCTGAGCCTTTGCCGTTCTGGTTATTCTGCAATCCATTTTGATGGTTGTCTACCATTCTCTACCACGTGTCTCTGGTTTTGCTCTCCACTTTAAGGTATCAGAGATCATTTTGGCTGAACAGTTTATCATTTTTTGCACCTCTTCAGAAGGTTTTCCCTCTCAAACCAAACTTTTAATTAAAGTACGCTGTTCTTCTGAACAATATGGTGAACGGCCCACTTTTCTCAGGCTTTCAAGGAGAAATGCATGTTCAACACGTGCTTGCTTCATCCTCAAATAGGGGCCACCTGATTCACAACTGTTTTTCCTAAAATTGATGACCTCACTGATTAAATGCCACACTTCTATTTTTTTGACACACCCCTTTGAAAAAATTGCCCAATTGCATAGATTTAAAGGTGTGTATATCATGAAACCTGGGTCTTGTTGGTCTTCTGAGAATGTACTGCACCTGCAGGTAACTTGTTTGACATGTAGCAATAAAAATATACAGAAAATGTGGATTAATCTGGTTAGTCTGCTATTATTTTGAACACTACTGTCTCGTTAGCCGCCTTTTGAACATTTGTTTATTCTTAGTTCTATCATCATTATTGCTATTTCTCTCGTGTTCATGGTTAGCCACAAAAAGGCCAAAAGAAAACGTAAAATAATAATAATAATAATCAACTAGATTTGACATCGGTCTGAATCCCGAGGGTCCACTGTACTGAACCACAACCAACACCACGACTGTTTAACAAGTGTATATTACTTTCTAGCTACTGTATGTTGATTGATTTCCGACACTAGCCGATAATGAATGTATGTTTTTTGCTGTACAGGAAATGAATGTCCCGATGTCGCAATGCATTGAATGATTGCTGACTTTTTTTTTTTTTTTTTTTTGAAGGTGCGACCTGCACCTAGCCCAAATTTTCAGTACTGATAGCCCCCTTTACAAGATTTTTCTTTGAAAAGATTATTCAATCATGCAAATATGACGCGAAATTTGATACAGATTAGAACGCAAAGGTGTGATGGCTGGCTGAAAGTGACTGTCCACGCAAATCGGTACAAGAGACAGTGATACAAGCAGAACAAAAAAAAAGATTATATTTATGTACTGTACATGTATCGTATTTGTAAAGAGAAACAGCGTTTTACGGGAAAACCTTCTTGTAATGAGGATGTACAAACATGACGGAAGACGTAGAGAGAAATTAGATTATATATCTATATATTACACAAAAGTATTTGCTTATAGTACGGCTTTAAGTGGAAACATTTTAAGGTGCCTCGTTTGTCATGCTTTTAGCGCACATGGTTTTACCCCCAGAGGAGTGAACATAATAATGTTAGCAGCGTATGATGTATCGCTTCTGCTTGTATATTTTATCCTGTGAAAATTTTAAGCTTCACACGCCGACTTCTATAGCCTCTTTCATGCAAACATCCTGCAGAATTCCTGCATCATAGCCGTGACGGTAGGGCTTGGCAATGTGGCCTCAAAATAACATCTCCCCCAAATTGCCCCACAACCTGATTACAGATTTTAATGCTTCACGTTTTTTCTGGGTTCTTTCATTTCTCCTGATACGAAACATGCTTTTGAACTGTTTTTTTTCCCAGCAATTATTTTTTCCCTCAGCATTGACTTGCATCACCTTCCATAGAAATAATACAAACACCAATTCCGATGAATTTGGGACATTGTGCAAAACATACATAAAAACAGAATACAATGTTTTGCAAATCCCTCTGAACTGATATTTCATTGAATACACTACAAAGACAAGATATTTGATTTTCAAACTGACGTACGTTATTGAGTTGTTTTTTTTTTTTTTTTTTTTTTCAAACACTCTCATTTTGAATTTGATGCCTGTAACACATTCCCTAGCGAGAACAGGGACAACAAAAGACTGTGATTTGTTGAAGAATGCTCAAAAACACTTGTTTGGAACATTCCACAGGTGAACAGGTTAATTTAATAACATGTCAGTGCGATGATTGGGTTGTAGAAGTAGCATCCCCAAAAGGCTCAGTTGTTCAATGGAAAAGATGGGGCAAGGTTTACTACTTTGCATGACCAAATAGTCCCAACAGTTTAAGGACGTTTCTCATCACACAATTGCTAGGAATTTAGGGACTTCATCATCTACAGTCCATGATATCTTCAAAAGATAAAAAAATCAGAGAACCAAGAGAAAACAGTGCAGCACTTCATCCACATATGCAAGTTAAAACTCTACCATGCAAAGTCAAAACCATAAATCAACACAGAAACACACCCGGTTTCTCTGAGACCATGCTTATCTGAGATGGACCGACACAACGGGGAAAAGTGTGCTGTGGTCTGAGGAGTACACATTTCAAATTCTTTTGGGAAATCATGGATGTGGAGTCTTACGTGCCATAGAGGAAATAGGACCATCTGGATTCTTACCAGCGCAAGTACAAAAGCCACCATCGGTGGCATGGGTAACTTGGACATGACTGAATTCACCATCATTCCTGAAATCTACATATCGTACAGGTTTTGGATGAACACCCGTCGATATCCATATGCTGCCATCCAAGCTAAACTTTTTTCAGGGACACCCCTCCAAGAGAAAGCCAAGCTAAATTCTGCATGGCTTTGGAGTAAAAAAAAAAAAAAAAAAATTGAGTACTTGATTGGCCTGCCAGCAGTCATGACCTCTCTCCCATTGAACAACTGAAGTTTACAGGAAGCAAGAATGGAAAGAATTCCATCAAAAAAACTTCAACAATTTGTGTCGTCAGTTACCAAAAGCTTATTGTGTTGTTCAAGGGAAGATGATACAACACAGTGGTAAACTCTCCCATCTTTTTAAAACATGTTGCAGGAATCAAATTCAAAATGAGTGAATATTTTGACCCCGAAAAAAGGTTTATCAGTTTGAACATTCAATATGTTTTTTTTTGTAGTGTATTCAATTGACTAGAGATTGAAAAGGATTTACAAATTATTGCATTTTACTGTTATTGACCTTTTACATGAGATCTCAACTTCAATGGCATTGGGGCTTGTAGACAAAAAAAAATCTTTAGCTACTGTAATGTGAAAATGTGTGTTTCCTCTCACAATCTGCGTGTCAACAGGTTCCTTAATACATTTTAAATTTTCAACAATTTAATACCACAAAATAAGCCGTCAAACTGCATGGCTTGGCTGGTGCTTATGTAAGAGTTCTGCTCTCTCAAGGTCTTTTCTCAAGTAGAAATGTACACGTGACGCAAGGTGACAATTGCAAAACATTTGTGACAAACGCCGAACATGTCAAAAGTTTCCAAAATATCGATAAATTATTGCTTTTGCAACGTATAAATGGGAACCGTGTCTTGGCTAACATTTCAATGCTAGTGACAACATGATTTCCTTACACCGGATCTTGTTTCTGAGCAGTATTTCTGGTATTTCCACCAACCTCTATTGAGCTACGGCACATATTTTTTCGTGAAAAAAAATTCTCACGGCACACAGCCAAATAAAAATGTCACAACAAGTGCAGCATACTATACTCTTATGGAAATAATGGCGGTCCTGTCTCAGTTTACTCTAAAATATACTCAGTGTGATATGTGGGCCTATCTAGTTGTGTACAAAGCTATGGTTCTGTTGTAGTAAAAGGCTACTAGGGGATTACACACGTTACCGGATTTCTCATGTATAATACGCATTTTTTTTAATTAAAAAAAAAAAAGTCATCTAGAGTCGATATAGGTCAAATAAAAAAAAAACTGTATAAACATATATCAGTACCTAAGGGTTGTGAAAAAAGTGCACTTTCATTCCAATATGATATATAACAGCTAATGTTTCAAACATGTATACCAGGGTAAATTTCCATTGCTTACCCGAGATCGTGAGGTTTTTGTCGGCGTTGTAATATCTTATACGTCTTGCCGCAGCGCCTGTCCATTGATGGCATGGGATTTTAGCATCTCTACAAGGCGGCAGATTTATTTCGTGTACCACCACTTCACGGGAGCAGATCTCCTAAGTTAAAAAAAATAAATTTAAAAATCGAGAGGAAAAGGATGCTTTTAAGAAGAAAATGAGCACTTTTGCGGCTCAGCAGTTCTTCATAAGCAAAGTTAATGAAAAATTATGGAGGAAATGCAAAGAAAAGCTCCCACCTGGTAAAGCTGTACTCTTTTCAACAGTGTTATTCCAATTTTGTACTTACCGCATCAGTGAGCGTTCACTGTCTCCATTTCTTGCTAATGTAAGAATTTGAGTAGAAATGCATGGTGAGGAAGTGACATAAATATGTACCAGACCATGTACACAGAGCAGAACAATTTTTAGAAATACCAAATATGGATATACTACTTACTTAATACTTGATGTTTCGAGCATGGATACCAGCAAATCCATGGTATGTATTTTACATGGGTAGAAGGGAATTCCTGAATTTTTTTTTTTTTTTTTTGGGGTGGGGGTGTATTATACCCGAGAGCATCTTATACACGAGAAATTATGGCAATTATACCTTCTGCCATCTAGTGGAAGTGCTTTTCATTATTCAGCCAGTTAATGTACATCAATCGTATTGATAGATGAACAAAGATTTTTTTGTTTTAATAGTCCTGATAAGTGAATACATTCAGATACACCAAAGCCCCACATGACAGTGGATGAGCATAATATTTGTTTAAAACAAACACACAAAAAACTTGTATGACCACACGACAGCTTTCTACACAACAAGGTGAGAGAAGCACGTGGTTCTGGAAGACCCTTAGACACAGGTGGCGCGACAGCTCAGTTACGGCTCCGATACTACCGCCGAAGCCAACCAATCGCCAGGTTGTCTCCATTTATAGAAACAGTGTAAAACAAAAAGGGGGATGGGGGGTGGATTTGAGGACCCGACCAGCCATTTAAAGCTACCAAACAAATGTTAGCTCCCGGGCTGAAGCCTTGTGCATTACGTAGCGTTTACAAGCATGCTAGCGGCTTCTCGGCGTTATGACTTGGTGCTACATTCAAATCTGTGGTGCTGTAGAGTAGAAAATACAACCTCTTCATTGATTTTTTTTTTTCGGTGGGGGAGGGGGGGCAGCTAAATCTAGAGCCGTCTCTCTTATCATGGCCGTGTTGACTACATTGGTGGTGATAGACCATACTGGAATAAATAGTTGTGTACTCTAAGGTAAGCTTGGAAAAAAAAACTACATTTGTGATTACCTGCTTCCATAGCATGTATGTATGTGTGTGGGTGTGTCTGTCTGTGCTTCCAAGGTACCCTCTCGAAAAAAGTACTGCTGATATTTGAGTGTGAACTCCGCCTAAATGAGGGGAATCGCCTGTAGGGCCACCATCTTGATTGTTTCTTTTTTTTTAGTCATAAGAACACTGCAGGTTTGTCTCCACCGTCACATGGAACGTTTTCACACTGACGTCACACCAGTTCCTCACTCCCGCAAACTTTTCATTGAAATTGTATGTATCCGAAGTACTGGTGGTATTGGTACTCGGTATCAGTGAGTACTTCAGAGTGAATGATTGAAAATCCCTAAAAAAAATAGCAATTGCGATATCAGGCTAGCATTACGCACTGCAGTTAGGGGACAAGAAGTATCATTCCAAACATTTGAAGGGGTGCGACCTCTTCGACGAGCCAAAAGAGGCGATGGGCCCCCTCTCGTTGGTCGGACGTTCCCTTTGATCATCAGCTGGAAGTAAAGGCAACTCCATGAGTTGCAGTGGTGTGACGTCATGGTGCAAAAGGTCGAATATTCCTTGGAGGATTGTACAGGTTAGCCACGTTTTTACACGGAAAGCTTACACATCCCTTAATTTTAGGAACGGATGTTGTCTTCCGAGATCATTTTTTCCCCCTTGCTTTCTGGAAAAGAAAAAAGAAAATGAATCAATAAATATGAATAAAAAACATACAGTTTTAAAGAGGGCTGCTTTGGACGTACTGTTAGCTTGTTTTTTTTTGTTTGTTTTTTGGGGGGGGTCACAGCTTTTCTGCTTTACAAGCTCCTGTCGGGGTGATACTTTAATATTTCTTTTTACTGTATTAATCCTGCATGTAGAGAGAATACAAACTTTTAGCGGTCATTCACATCTGAGCTGGTTTTTAATGGACAGAAACCTAGAGTAATATGTAGTATTTTCTATATTCTCATTTTTTTTTCATGTGTACCAGCACTGAGGAACTAGAATGTGTTATTATTATTATTACTATTATTATTGTAGGCTACAATACAAAAAGCACTACATTGTTAAATGTTTTAGCGTAAAATTTGCTCATAATCAAGCAAGCAAGCCACGTAGAGGTTGAAAGAAAAGAAAATGTACTTTTTTCGGTTCTCCATCCATCCCCCGACTCTGCGCTGTACATCACATGTTTACATTCTGTGTTTGGGTGCAAAATTCACATTTGTAAATATCTCAGCGCAACTACATTTGACTCTTTTGTTGTTCCGTCCCGTCGTCGGGTTTAACATGGACACGTTGTGAGCAATTAACTCATACTGTATGGTGCTGTACCAAAGCCTTATGTACGATATTTATATTACTTTTCTCATCGCTGTCAAGTGGCATCTGTAAAGACATTTTTTTGTGTGTGTGTGTGTGTGTGTGTGTGTGTGTGTGTGTGTGGGCGTGTGTGAAGGAAACAGACACAGGCTACAATGTTTAAAAAAAAAAAAAAAAAGAAAAAAAATCCAATCCCTCTGGGCTGGTTTCCACCGGGCCCTTTTTTAAGGGGAGGAAAAAGCGCCACGGGCGGGGCTGTGGCAGCTTGCGCGCATCATCTCAGCTCTTCCTCGCCACGTGCGCCAATATGAACGCATTCATGTCACCATCATTCATGTCCAACGCTTAGTCCCATAAGGAATTTTTCTCGCAAATTTTTGTATTTTGATATAATAAAAAAGACAAAAGAGGTCTTCCTGTTCTGCTTTCTTGAGAGAAACCAGTACGCTGCTTTACTTGTTCACCGTTGGTGTAGATCACGGTACGTATGTTACAATCACCACACACAAAAAAAAAAAACACTGTCCTGTCCAAAAATATTGGAAAACTGAGGCCAAATTCTTCATATTTGCTTTAGAGCAAAAACATTTTCATTTGACGTCAAGAAAAGAGTATGAGACAGCTTTTATCTTTTTTGAAGTTATTTACATCTGGATCAAATCCAGCGCTTGGGAGATAATTGCATCATTTGTAACAAAACGAGTTTTTTTAGCTGAGCTTAATTATTATAATTATCTTGATTATTATTATTATTCCAAACAGCAAGGGGGCGAGAGCGCATGTCAGACGCAACCCTCAGGGGCGAGATTCTGCCTCCCGTAGCATTTTTGCACATCATTAATGCAAATCAAATGTCTGCATCATGTGTCTTGCTAAATTGATTTCATTTTAGCAAACAATATGAACCATAATTGTTTTGTTTTAGTTACTATTACAAACATTTTGTTCCAACCAATTGTGTTTTTTTGGACATAGTTTGAACACTACTTTTTAAATTTGATTATCAATATTTTCCATGACTCGTGCTTTCCAATTCAATTTGTTGTTAATAAAACAATGATGATTTTAATATTTTTTTAGTCATAACAGCCTTCTGAGGAAAGATCTCTATTATGTGTCTTGCGATAAAAGCATTAGTTTGACGCTCATGATTATGCATGATTTATTTTTCCAAAATTCTATTTCAGTTGTTGTTTCTACATATTGGGAACTACACCCATCTGCTCCTGCTAAAACTAGTAAAATGCATACTCCATTGGGTTTAAGTCTGAATATCAATAAGTGCAAAAATTCGGTCACATCATTGTGTCACGGTACAGTGACAAGGACGGTTATTTAAAGTAGAAGTTATTTTAACATGCAAATATTGTGAGTCTCAACAGTCACAATACTGCATCGTTATTGTTCTTCTGGTTCAGCCCAAAAGTATTTCTGAGGGCTTCTTCCACTCCGAACTCATCTGAGCATGTGTTTATGGATTTTGTTTTTGTGCACAAGGAATCTAAAAGGCTCACCCATACAGTCCCCACAAAATTGCAAGCGAGGAATTGTCCAAAATTGCACAGTATGATTACTAAAGAGCTAGTGAGGTGTTGATTGATTAATTAACCAATAAAAGAGATTGTCCCAATACTTTCGTTCATAAAAGAAAGTGTAGTTCACATGGTGGACACGGGGTGTAAGTGTTGTGCATTTTTAACCACATGACCTCAGGTCAAAGGACACACGTTTATTCACAAGTTATTCATTCAAGCAATTTCTTGCCCAAAAGTATTGCAACATTTGTAGTCAATATTTAATCTTTTCTTAAGAAATACAACTGCAAGGTTGGCTTAGGCGCTGTAAGAAAAACAAATAAGTCGAAAGAGAAGGAATGACCTTTGAGCTTTTGCTCCAGTGTTCTCACCCGAGGGCATTCTGGGGAAAAAAATGTTTTGCATACACCTGTTGTAACCACCAGTTAATCCACTAGATAAATATTAAAAAGCATTTAAGGACAGTCTGTATTCTCAAGGTGTATACACGCTTTTCTTAACATTGTTCCAATGATGTTTGAAAAATACGGGATTAGGGAAAGCGACTCCTCTAGTATTAAAAATGAATAACAGTGACATAAATGTCTTTTGTTGACGTTTTTGAGATAAAAACAAAATAATGCATCGTTATCAGTAATACAAAAAAAAAATCAATTTAGACAATATGATAGGGAACACATTCAAATGAATATTTAAATGGGGAGTACGCAGCTTCCAAACTGCGAGCAAGATTTGAACGTAGCCTCGCATCTCTGGCCAAAGAAACACCGCCAGTACTGTATTCCCAAAGATGAAACGTTACCGGTTTTGATGGTGTATATTTGGAAGTGTGCTGGATAATAAAATAAAAAGATAAGCGAGGTCAAACCTTACGCGCCGACTAGCAACTCTGGAAAAAGCTTCAGCGAATTGGCGAGAGTTGTCGAAGAAAATTCAGAAGGCTCTCTGATGGTGAGCAAGTCCTCTCTTGTGTACTTGAGTCCCGAGATACCCGTGAAACACAAAACACAAACAGTAACGGAGAGCATTCCGGAGGCTACAACACTGGTCGGCGTTAGATAGGGAGGTTAAATGGTGGCGCGGAGTGGTCTATGGGTAATTCAGTGAAAACAACCCATTGCAATTTATAAAGTTACTGTGGTACAATCCGGTAGGCCTATATGCGCGACCTGCATCCGCTTTCGGCAAAAGAGGTCACAAATATGTCACTACATAGCCAGTTTGAACAATCTACCAAACAAGCAGTCCCAAAAGAATTTGGGTGGTATCTTTTTTTCGTTTTGTGGGCTGGCTTGACCCAAACCTAGTGGGTGGCCAAACTCAAGGGTTAAGGGGCATTGGCTCCCCTGCTCCCACAGAACAGCCAGTGAATTAAGGCACCCACCGGCCATTTTGTCAAGTTCGGCTTCAAACAATCATGTCTTGTCCTCAACTCACAGTCGTGCACGTTAGCGCAGCACAACAAATGTCAGGAAGTCCACAAACTGATTAGTCACGTCACGTGATGTTCTGCATCTCGTGCATTATTCGGCTTTAAATAAAAAAAATGCGAATGTTTGAAAAAATATATGATTCCTGCACGTTATTGAAAACTAGAATATTACGGAGTGAAGTGCAACCTCCCACCTCCACACGGTTTATGTAAGCGTGCGCGCTCGTGGCAAAGGGGGGGGGGGGTCTTCGGCTGCGTAGCCCATTACGAACCCCCCCCCCCCCCCCCCGCCGCACTATCCCACGCACTATCCCACGCCTCCTTCTACTTGGCTTCACTCCCTGTGGCTCCTTGGCAGCGGCTCCGCGTGGGAAACGCCACCCGCGTCCGAGGCGCGGGCACGGAGGCGGCGTGGTGCGCGCTCCCGAGCCGGAGTGCAGTCAGACGCAGCGAGAGGAAGCGAGAAGCTGCACGAGTCAGGTAGCCGGGAGCTCCTCTGCGGTTTTTTCCCTTTTTGTTTTGTTTTAAAAATCTATCTAATTTTATTGATTACACTTCCGGACGTCGACCTTAGCGGTTTGCGTATCGTGTGATAGGAGGGTGTCGATGCAGTGCCATGCCGACATCGCGCTGGCGATTGCCGAGGAGCTCCTCCCGTCGGCGACTTAGATCAGCGGAGGACACCCGGGCGCGGCAGGTAAGAAGACGGCAGGGCAGACATCGTGGATCACACACACGCCGCTGTAATGCAGCAAGGTGGGGGGGGGGGGAGGCCGCACAGCTGTTGCGCCAGGTCAGAGTCCACCTAGGCAGAACTTAACCCACTTCGCTGTTGTCATGCGACACATCACTTGAAATGTGTGTTTCTTTAATTTTGTTGATGTGGAAGTTCGTGTCACTGCGTATGTGTCAGCAGAATTATCGAGGATCACTTGGAACAGGCACTGCAGTGCAAAGCTATTCTTGCTAACAGGTTAGGTTCTAGAAGGCTGATTGTATCGTCAATTGTGCATAATTTGTTCGGTACGCCCCTAGAACCAGCCAGCTTTCATACACCCCCCCCCCAAAAAAAAAAAAAAGACAAACAAATGCTCTGAACAGGTAGGATCAAAAACGCGTTTACCAAACTTTGCCATCAATTAGGTGCAGAAGGACAAACTAGCTAAATAGCTAATATGGCAGTCTGTTTGTTTTTCTAAATGTCCATAAATCAAATGTTCGTAAGTAGTCAAGAGTCTCTTAGTCTGACTGACTAAAGATATGAAAAACAAACAAACCCCTAAAGAACACAAGGCGTCTGTGTGTATTGTATGTTGTTGCCTCTTCGCAACCCGTAAAACAACTACATAGACCACAACTTTACTGTTAGCCGTTTTACCTGTTATTTCCTTGCCAAACAGTGCCATGTTTTTGTGGTTTAGTAAACTATAACACAATACAGTATAGTGAAGCCCTTTGAGACTGTTTTGTGTTCAAGGGCCATACAAATAAACTCGATTTAGCTTGCTGTGTTCTAGTTTAATTATAGATTGCAAATCGGCGGAGGTATTCTTTCGCAAATGTGTGGAATAGTTCATTGTAAGGCGTTCATAGCTTGTTAATGACCTCCTGGAAAGAGAACATCTCAGTAGAGGAGCGTTGTGGGTCAACTACGGCCGTTGCGAGCTTTTGATCTGGCCTGCAGTGCAGTTCTAAAAGGCATATAAAACCTCAATAGATCTGTTAACAAAATATTTAACCCACAAATGTACAAAGATTGTGGAACAGTGAATGACTGCTAAGAGAGTCTGGCTCACAGTTATGAGGAACGGGGTTCAAATCCCGGCCCCGCCTGTGTTGAGTTTGCATGTTATGCCTGTGCCTGTGTGCGTTTTCTCTGGGCACTTCCGTTTCCTCCCATGTCCCCAAAAAATGCAACATCAATTGGACACTCTAAATTGCCCCTAGGTGTGGTTGTGAGTGTGACGAGTACCCTGCGATTGGCTGGCAATCAGTTCAGGGTGTTCCCGCCTCCTGCCCGTTGACAGTTGGGATTGGCTCCAGCACTCCCGCGACCCTCGTGAGGATAAGTGCCCAAGAAAATGGATGGATGGATGTTCAAATGTGAAATGTAATAAAACACATATGTCTGGTCATTGCATCAAGTTTTGTTTTTCCCTTGGAGGACTATAAAAAGTGATAATGGGAAAAATAATCAGCAATATTGCAGTACAGCATAAACCAAGGCCAAGCAAAACACCCTGGAGCTAATTCCTGAAATGTATGGATGCCGTTTGGATTCTGTAGTGCGGATTGTACCATTGTGACTCATAAACACCAAAAAGTGCTTAAAAGGCTAACTGAGGAGGAGTTGAGGGCGATGCTGATCCATGGGTAAAAGTATCGCTTAATCAATTGTTATTATTTTATTTGGGTCGGCAGACTTCCTCTCTGAAGTTTCTGAGCTCACGTTTCCATGCCGACATTGTTTGCTGCCTGGTAGAATTGTACCACAGCGTGGCTGTTTGGTGATGTGCACATGTGCCACATACACACAGTGTAGTGTATGAAGCACTGCCTAAACAAGTGAAAATGCACCATGGAAGTCCAAAGGCTCAGTCGTCATGGTAACAAACGCCACTGGCTCAGCAGTATGTGGGGCAGGGTATACAGTTGCACGAGACAGGAAGCGCCTCTTGAACGGTGTAATTTCAGCCAGACAAAATAAGAGGGTGTGGAAATTAGGCCATAATTCGTGATCCTTGAGTTATTTGGATGACAGTGGTCGGTCGGGTGGATGGAATTGATGAAGAGTCACTTGCAGGTTTGCTTTTGAAAGAAGACGGCATGACGTCGCCAATGATGCCGCATGTGTTCTGAACATTCGGGGACAGCTGCTCCCATCCCGGTCGACGGTTTGTCCATTTTCTCCTCCGTCAATCGAGGAAATGGAGTCAAATTTGAATTTACAAGGTGCTAAATTTGCTAAGTATTGAGTAGACCAGGACGTTCGCGGATGTATGGCGAATCAGAAGCTCACAGTAATTCAGTGAGGCCGCATTGTTGCGCCGCGGAATGCAGTCAACGCAGGCCAGCTCCGGAGAAAAGGCCGTCGGTTGCCGTGGCAACCCCTCCCGTCCACGTCGACTCCTTCAAACGGAGGATAGGGTGGCGAGAGGAGGGAAATAAGCCTTCCGGGCACCTTTTGACACGCTCAAACTGCCCGAGGCGGCGTCTTTGCCCCCCTTGTCCTCGTCTGCCGATTTTAAAGTGGATTTGTCGGGGAGAGTTGCATGGGGTTGGGGGTGGTGGTGGTGGTGGTGGGTGGTGGTGGTGGTGGTGGTGGTGGTGGTACCATCACGTAATCTTTTCCAAATCTGCCAGATTAACTTGCTGTCGTCTCACACGGCGGCTCAATCTCCTCGTCGTCACACCGGGGCCAGAGAGCGCCGCGATTAAGTGCGCTCTGATTAAATTGCGCACAATAAAGCCACAAATATTTAATCAACACACCCCCGTTTCTCACCCGGATGATGATTTACTGTAATCCTCCCAACACTAAAAATATACCACCAGAGCAACTTTGGCTAAGACTTGTGTAGACTCCTACACAAATTCCACCACTATAGAGTATTGATGGGGACCATTCGACTATGTTTTCTTGGCGGAATATGGGGAGAGGTCTCCATGACGAATCGGGCTCATCTTCTTACATTCACCCAGAGAAAATATGTAGGCAGCCATTTTTCCTGTCAAGACAAGAGCGGCTGAAGCAGGTTCCATAAAGCCGCCCACATGAAGTAGACTTGTCCTATTTTCTCTTTCTTTTTTATTGTTGCCATGTAGGACATCAGATAAATGTCTCTTTTGTGTGTGCAGCTTTAAAAAAAAAAAAAGGCTTTTAAGTGCTTGCACCTCAAAGGGTTCTTTCCAGGTAGACGGTCTTGTTTATTGCAGTTTACGGACCGGCAGAACACTTGCAGCAACGATACTCAGAACCTTCTTACAGAATGTGTGCTTTGTTGTCTTGTTTAACTATGTCAACATTTTCTCTGTCTGAAAGTCGGCGTGTCGGCTCTTTTGGGATGGCCATTTCATTAGGTACCCGTGGACAATCCAATACAAGAGTCTCCCTTGATAAAGATAAAACCGCTTGATTTCGATTGACACACATGGCAATTGTTCACACTGCTGCCGATGCAATTAAAGTTTAAATTTAAAAAAAAATTTGGAATATGCTCTGCAAACTGTAGTTTTTCCAGACATCCGGTGATGATTATCTACACAACTCAGGATGGGGAAGTTGTCTGGGCAGTGAAGTCAGGGTGTCTGGTGGCAGACCTTCTTTTGTGCAAAGCATTTTGGGAATTTGATTAAAGTCAATATTACCATGTTGTTAAAAAAAAAACACCAAATCCCAAAGCATTTGGAATTTGTGTCTATAAGTATATATCAGACACCATATATTTGAATCCCAATTATTTGTATTTATTTTATGAATGTTGTTGTGTCCTGTCTAATTTTTGCTGCCTCTCGGCCTTCAAAAGAGAGATTTTCTCTCTCAACAAGCTTTTTAGAGAATGAACTATAAAAACACGCCTGCCCTTGACCTGCTGAACTGTAAAGTGAGACTTGTCAATCTCTGAAAATGGTTTCGTTGAAGTCAACTACTGCATCATATCCGGGTGTGTGTGTGTGATTGTGTATTAAGTGGGGAGCACACACACACACACACACACACACAACAAACATAACTCCGAGCGCTGACGTTCAGTCGAGTGAGTTTTTTAGCTTAAGCCCTTAGCTTGTTTGCTCGTTGGCTCGCAAGCTATCGAACATAAAAAACAGTTAAGGGTTGCAGTTGTGGTTGTGTTGGAAGGGCCATTCTGGAAGCAGCTTGAGCTTGAGAGCTGAATTGAACCGTCCAAAAAGATCTGTGGCTGCATTAGCTTAAAAGGGTGTGTCTGCTAAACACTCAGCAAAGGGTCTAAATACTTATGGTTTCTTTTTTTTTTTTTTAGTAAATCTGCAAACATTTCAAAAATTCCGTTTTTCTGTCAATAATGGAGTGCTGTCTTTACATCAATGCAATATGGAAATAATTTAAGGGAGTCAATACTTCCTCGTGCACAGTGTGTGTGTGTGTGTGTCTGTGTGTGTGTGTCTGTGTGTGTGTGTGTGTCTGTGTGTGTGTCTGTGTGTGTGTGTATAGTATACAGGGAGGAAAATAAGTATTTGAACGCCCTCTCATATTGCAAGTTCTCCCACTTAGAAATCATGGAGGGGTCTGAAATTTTCATCGTTGGTGCATGTCCACTGTGAGAGAGAATCTAATAAAAAAAAATCCAGAAATCACAATGTATGATTTTTTTTTTAACGATTTATTTGTGTGATAGAGCTGCAAATAATTATTTAATTATAATATTGTTTTTTATATTAGCTCTCTCACAGTGGACATGCACCTACGATGAAAATTTCAGATCCCTGCATGATTTCTAAGTGGGAGAACTTGCAATATAGCAGGTTGTTCAAATACTTATTTTCTTCACTGTATATGTGTGTGATTAGTTAATTATGAACAGCCACATCCCACATTCCATTTATAAGAGTGTGCAAGCGTTTTTTTTTTTTTTTACTTCCTCTCAAAAAGTTTTTCTTATGGCCTGTAACATTGGAGAAAAAATGTTTTGTAATTATTTATCGTGATCTAAATTTTTAAATGTAAAAAAAAGAAAAAGGCATTTAAACCAGAGTTTGACTTTTCATACCCACTCCAACTCCATGAAGGCAGCACGATACAAAACAATAATAAAAGAAACAACAAATAATAATAAAAAAAAAAAATGCAGAAAGAGAGCATTATATTTCCGTACAGTTCTAGAATTAGATTCCATTAGACTTGCATGGTGTCCCAAACGTTTTGCTGAGTTAAGCAGCTAACCTCACGTATGTAACCTGGAGGAGTCGTGCCGCAGCCTCCAAGGCCAAGTACTGCATTTTCCCGACATGGAATTCACATGAGGAATGCGCCGTAATCCCCGCCACATCGTAGATATTGTAAACAAAGATAAGGACAAGGTGAGGGCTGGACCTTAAATTCAAACGGCATGTCAGGTGTTTACACTGCTTGCTGGAGAGGAGATAGTAAAGAATGAATTGCGGTCCGGTCCTGCCCGCCCGCCCGCTCGCATTCTGCTGAGTCAGCGGGCTTTTTGAAGCCCGTCAACAGCCGGCCAGTGAGGCTGTAGGCCAGCCAGCGGCGTGCCTGGTGGGAAAGCGCACTAGTGATGAATCCGCTCCCGCCGTTTCAATGTTGATTAGCGACGACCTCCAACTGCTTCGTTTAAATCTAATGGACCCTTAGTGGTTTTTGTGACCCCAGTCCCCCAGTCATTTTTTGTCGCCAAGCACTCGTTGCAAAGCGAGTTATGAGAAGATCATCTAGAGGACCTTTCGGGAGTCTGGTTTCACTGTGTCAGTGCAATCCTTCTGTTTGTTTACAATACATAAAGAGAGGAGTAGTAATCGTGGAGGGAGTAGATCAGACATCTAAGAGTGCCAGAAAAAGACTTTCAGTATCACATACTGACTTGTTCAATACAACAATGTACTGTCGTAGAAACATCATAATGTGTTGTGTATCATACGATCTTAAGGATAATACACTACTCCAAAATCAGGGAAACTCTTACATGTATTGTTTAATGTTCACCTTTGATTTGCTACTATCCATGCTCAAAATGGGAAGTATTATCCATGTTTTTCTAAGAAAAAGTTTCCTCCATGTGCTTGCACTGATGCAATATATACTGTATATATTAGTACAGTAGTCTTACTGACCGTATTTGATATATCCTGGGATTATTGAGCAGGTACAAAGTGCAGTAGTCGACTACTTCCCTCAGAGTCAACTTCATAATGAAGTACTTGGTCAATAATTGGTATTGTATTATTCACCAGCCATTGTTTTGCTGTAAGACTAGAGACGGTAGCATGCAGCTAGCAGATATCTGAAATAGCCGTGGGAGTTAGCAGCAGCAGCTAGCAGTAATTTGAACTAGCCATGGGAGTTAGCAGCAGCGCCTAGCGAGCTTGCCTGTAGCAACACAGAGTAGCGAACCAAGAAGGAATGAGAGTGAAATGTCTTGAAGGTAGCAAACTGGAGACCGCATTGCAGTGGAAAGTTATGGTAGGTAATTTTCACAAATTTAGTATACTGGAGGAAAGTTTCTAGTGAGTAGCTTTGCATTACATATCAACTTGAATGAAAGCACTTTTCTCACAACTCCTAGGTACTGGTATAGAGCTTGTGCACATGACGTCACCATTTTCACGGTGCCATATTGCCGGCAAACAGAGCTGTTTGACAGTGTGGGGGACATTGAACTGGAGGAGAATATTCACAATGCCCGAGACTTGTGCTGTTTGTTGTCACAACAGACGAAACAGATATTCAAAGAGATCATTCTTAGCATACCAGCTGAAAAGACCAGAAAAGAACGATGGATTTTGGCAATTAAACGTGATGGATGATGCCCGCGGTACGCTTCCATGTACGGAGGAGCGGACTCCCCCCCCCCCCCCCCACCCAATAATAGTTTATGAACGCCGGTTTGTGTAAAACCAGGGGTCATTTATTTACATTTTGGTATTTGTATTGAAAAAATCTGAGTGGCTCCATCACCATGTGGGATTTATTCTGGATTGAGAACAGATCGAGCAAGGAAGTATTTGTATGCGACCAGACTTTTCCAGGTTTTGAAACTCTTCCGTGTAAATCTCGACGATTTACTCACCAGATCCATGTGTAGATCCAGTTGTCCAAGACAAGCGGAAGCTGGTTAACAGTCCAATTCCTTATCGGCAAAAACATCGACTTCGGCATTAAATATGGGTCCTCTATGCCAAGTGTCTCTCATTTTTCCATGTACCTTTGTTTATTATCATCTTCTAAATTTTAACGGTATCAGACAAAACTCTGGATGTCCTGCTATAAGATGTATTTTCGTTTTGTCTCAACCGAATTAACTTGCAACAATGCTTTGTTGGACTGGCGATATGGCCATTCACATGATTTTATGACGTAGGTGTACGACCTCTATACACTTAAACAGTTTTAAACATTTTCTTCATAGTATGCCAATGTAGCCAAATAAGTTTTAGTTGCTAAATATGTTGAAAACTTGTTTCCGTTAGTTGGAGCTGCTCTAGTCCAAGAACAGACCCCCATTTGACAGAAAATACTTTTGAGACATAAAAAAAACTAACAATCACAGAATGGAGACTCACTGAGCAATGAAAGGTTATCAGGACTACATCTGGACACACTATGTACAAGCCTTCATATGTCAGGGATGAACGAAATATTTGCTGACCGCCATTCTTGTTTACATTAAAGCTGCTAGGAATGCAAAGTTATAAGTACCCTTTCACCATTGTTCCTGTCATGTTGTCTTACAAACATGTTTTTGTTTGCACATTTAAGACAAAAGTCTTTTTTTTTTTTTAAAAGGCAACAATTTTTTTTTTTTCAAGATTGTTGGGTGAAACCTGCAGCTGGTTACTAGCGTGGACTGAAAGGATATCAACTGTGGAAAAAATGAAATATTTAGTATTTTGAGGGTAATAGTAGCTGAGGAAAAAAAAAAGAACTATAAACTCACATATTTTTGAACCATGAACTGAACTTTGAGCTAGTTCACATCAAAAATGGACTTTCCCAACACTGATCATGACTTTAGATAGACTAGGATGTGACTGGGTAGACTACAGAACTCTGCCAAGCCCAAAGTATTGATACCTGTCAGTTAGCGCGTCCTAGTTCATAAAGGCCATCAAAATTTGCTACTTTTTTCAGTTCACCTCACCAAAATGAAATGGCCTTATTATTTTTTTAACCAATTCTGCGTGTCCAATATTTTTAGGATTACAATCTTAAATGTCATTTACTGTTATAATCAGTAAAATGGTGGTGAAAATTCATAGCTGTGGACTATTACAGAGTATTGTAGAAGTCATCAATTAACCAAGATTATTGTCGCATTTGCTGCTCAGGCAATGTGCATACCCTGTTCCTTTCAGCAAGTAGACCCCTCCCTCTGACTGTGCAGCCCAACGTGTGTCGTCATCGTGTCAGCTGGCAGCATTGTAGCATGACATCATCACACATTACGGTCCGAGGCTTCTCGCCTGGAGAGCGGGCGAGTGCGAGCGGCAGCCCCGAGTGGGTTCGCTCTGGCAGACTCTGAAAAACCTTTATTCCCGCATGCACCTGTCTTAACACAACCCCTTCTTTCTCTCTCTCTCTCTCTCTCTCTCTCTCTCTCTCTCTCTCTCTCTCTCTCTCTCTCTCTCTCTCTCTCTCTCTCTCTCTCTCGCTTTCTCTGTATCTCTCCCTTCTTCGCCGCTCACGTTCCAGGCAGCGTGCGCTCGCGGAACGACGGCATCATGGAGGCTGGCTGCGTGGTTGCCGCGGTGATCGAGAATGCCGGCTTACAGCCTCGGGGGGAGCCAGGAAGTAGTCACGTCCTTGAGGGGTGAGACCGTCTTTTCTTTTCTGCTCTCGCAATCAGTCATATAGAGGCAGCAGCGAGAGAAATGTACGTATGTAGTTTTTATGCGCGCACAGCCATTGACAGTCCTTTTCTTTGGCCACAAGCAACGTGACTGCACGTCGCAATGAGTAATGTGTATTACTCGTCATGTCACTGAGCTCATCAGCCTGAATAAGTATGACAACGACCTGGCCCGTCCCTCTTGTCTTTTTTTTGTTGCTTATCAAAGTTGACCCCCGAAGACAGTGAGTCACATTTGGAGTCGGGCTTTTGTAATGCGCTCGACTCGTGGTTGGCTGCCTTTATGGTGGCCTGAATAGGTGAGCTTCACTCTGCTCGGCGCACACAAAAGCCACAGAAAGGCTGCACTTCCTCTCTGCTTTGTCAGGTCTTAGTGGCTATGTTGTTAGAACCTTATCAGTTGCATGTTGAATGACTGCGCCACGCTTGTGCAATGTCATGATTTGAGTGTGCCACACACTCACCCGCTCCCCTCTGCTGCACATGGGAGGACATGCGTGTTTTATATTAAATGGGCATATTTCGAATGCAGCCTATTGGCATCACTAACTGTAGTGTCTTCGCTTGAAGTGTGTTGGTTTTTTTTTTTTCCTTTTGCGTCTATCAGCTGAGGTATGGTGTCCATCAATGTGCCGACCGTAATTTGAGGAAATATGGCTTTGGCTTCATGATTTATGTGTGCTGTGTCAATAAATAAACAGATTAAACATATAAAAAAACTGTATTTTACCGCTGTCAGTGTGCTTCTATATGTTGCTATAAACTTAAACTATTCATAATCTACATTCTATTGAGACGAAAAAGACCATTTTAGTAGCATTGTGTTTGAATTATTATTTTTCGTACATTTTTTTTTTTATGATTTAAGACAATTTAGCAATATTGAATTGCAAAATTACATCCGTTCTTTTGGTCAGGTTTTGCTGCCACGTTGTGAACAGTTTATTAATCAAATGTTACAAACCTTGCTTATCTTTAATTGAATAATGTACATTGATTAAAATAAAAGTAAGCACGTACCTGTAAAGTGAATGTTGTCACTGTTCAAAATTCAGGAAAATAGCCTACGTTTATTCGGAAATACCTCTAAATGTAAACAAGCAACGTAGAAATCTTGAGCTGATAGTGCTAAACCGATGTGATTGAATTCAACACAACAACAATGTCTTAATTTACATAGCTAAATACCAACAATACATTTGTTGTTGGCCAATGTTATCTAATGGTTATGGTTATCCATGTTATCTAATCTAATCTAAAACTTGTATCAGATTTAAGCCCTGGTATTGGTCCGATTAACTATGACAGGAGATTTTCCAGACCGGGCCTGAAATATTTTAAATATGATAACAAGACCAAGGATTTGTCAGGTAAGATGTATTTTTTGGGGTGGGTAGGTATCGTCCGTGTAGTATGACAGTGCGTTGCCTCCCATGCTTGCTGTTGTCAACATGTTAGGCCGCTGTTTTAAAGATTTACACAAACGATTGTTTACCGAAGCTTGAGGTCATAATGCTGGTGTCTTTACGTACAACGATTAGTGCTAGCACTAGCTTGCTAGGCTTCATAAAGTTGTTTTGCTTGCTTGTGAGTAGCATTGAATTAAACTTTTGTGAACATGCCTTATGCAATTCTTGAATGGACAGCCCAAAAAAGCACCCAATCTTCCTCTTTTTGCTCCCCTCCCCAACATTGCCGTGGCAATCATTTGTTTGACAGCAACTTGTTGTTCCCATGGTAAAAACTAAAACTAAAACTGCCTTGATTTGGGTCAGCACCAAATGGTACATAATGGAAATGTAGGCAAAACACCTAAAATGAAAAATGATCACCCCTCTTTAATGGAAACCAGTTTCAGTAGTTATGTAGCTAATTCTGCTTGCTAACTAACAAAGTGAGAACACAAAATGAACTGGAATGTCGCTTTCAAGTGGGCAGATTCAGAGGCTGCTGTCTCTAAATTCCTCATCTCCATTTTCCTTTCCTGCAGAAGTGTAGCACCGCTCAGTCAGCCGAAAAATGACAATGTCTTACCTCAAGCTTTCAGCAGCAGTCCTACAGACGAGAGACAAGCGCAGGAGATACAGGTAGACATGTGCGCACATAGACACACACACACACGGATCCCTGTCAGTCCCAACACGATCATAGCAAAGATGAACCGAATGTCACGTAGCGTGAGTGTCATTAATGAAATGTGTGAACAGGTGTACATCTGCAAATGGGCCACTGACATGATGTCTAATGGCCTTTTATGAAAGAAGCACTATTTTGTTGATCATGAAAGGTGATGGGGTCTTTTAACTAGGTGCTTTTTATGTCTGCATTCTGAAATTGTAACGCTGGAAGGGAAAACGGGTAAAAATGCACTCAAATCTTGCGCGTGTCTGCATCTCTTTGTGGACGTGCTCAGCTCGTTGCTAACACTACGCAATTATGAGCTCAATGCATTTTACGTGTGAGTTTATTTTTCAAACGCTCACAAAAGAGGTGTTTATGTTAGTACCTGTCCGTCCCACCGTGTTGAGCCATTTCTGCAATCAGCAGCGTTTGCGCTGACAAGAATGAGGCAGTAGAGGGCAACGGATAGCTTTGATTGCAAACAATGATATTACACAAGAGAGTGTAAGATGATGTTTTTTTTCTGAGATGAGAATCATGTCTGAATATCACTTGACTACTTTTTCTTTCATACGGCTGTGTAGATGTCGTATGCTGCTTCATGGAGGAGGATTTAGGCTGGACTCTGCGATTTGCATTTGGGTACAGGGGACCAGTTCCATTGTGGAAAAAATAGCAAAATCATTATGCAATCCTCCTACTGCAGTAAAGGATAATATCTACCGTAATTCCCGGCCTACAGAGCGCACCTGGTTACAAGCCTCACCGAGTATATTTGTAAAGGAAGTACCATTTAGTACATACATACGCCGCAACTGTGTAAAAGCCGCAAGTGCCCACAATGAAACATGAGATATTTACAAAGAATGACGGTACACAAAGAGTTTAACTGTAGCGCGGGGCTACTGTTAGCGCTAGTGTTAGCGCCGCGCTAACAGGGCCAGTAAAAGTTACTTCCTAGGCTGATACATTCCACTGGTCTCATTCTTACCTTCTCCGCTCAAGTGCCCCCTTGCGGACGTTAGGAAAAAACGCACTAATTAGCCGCATCACTGCATAAACCGCAGGGTTGAAAGCGTGTGAAAAAAGTCGCGGCTTGTAGGCCGGAAATTACAGTAATAGGATTTACACAACCAGGATTTTCGGGGACAATCAGCAATGAGGAAGTTGAAAATATATATATACCTATCACCGATCCGATCACAAGATGGGGCAATGAGTATTTAAATGACCTGTTGATATTTGTGTACTTAACTGTTCAAAAAATAAATAGTTCCAATAAATACTGTATCTTTGGTCATCAGGTGATGCCAGTGAAGCATAGTGACAGAATTACTATTATTATTATTAGTCTATTAGAGGCCCCATAGCTCAGTGGTTAGAGCACTGGTTTGGTAAACCAGGGGTTGTGGGTTTGTATCCCACTGGGGCCTCCACTCCACTCCCTGAGAAGGGTTGTGTCAGGAAGGGCATCCGGTGTAAAAATTATGGCAAACATATATGTGCGTTCATCTGAGATGACACGCTGTGGCGACCCCGAAAGGGACAAGCTGAAAGAAACTTAATTTTTTTTTAGTCTATTAGATGGCACTAGGTACATACAGCAATTCATGTATCTTTTTTGACATTTTTGTTTGTCGGTGTGCCAAAAAAATTTCCAGTTATCATCCCATCAGGCCGAAAGTCTTATATCTAGTGGAAAATGTTTTTGTAGTGTTTGGGTTTTCTTAGTTGTGGCTTAATGGCAGAGGTAATAAAAATATGTATTCACGTCCCATAGTGACACAAAATAGGGTATATTCACCGCATGATTTATGGCTATTGAACGTCCCATGTGAACCATAACGAGCGTCTGCCTTTTATTTGTTTGCCAGGCGCCGAGTGATGACATCACAGCCGAGCCCCTCCTGCGCTCCTGCGTCAGCACGGCGAGCATGAAGGTCAAGAACATGAAGAAGTAGGTCCCTGCTATTATGGGCTGCAAAGCAGGCCTCTTATCCAGGCCAGCGTGATGAGTTCAGCCCCCTGCCGTTCTTGGTTTTATTCGTCCCTGTCGCGTTTGCCTTCATCACAGCATCACCAGACGGAGATGATGCAGTTGTTCTTTCTGTTTTGCAGGTTGACCTTCCCCAGAGGTCACTTCCCCCGCCTTGCCGAGTGTGCCCACTTCCATTATGAGAATGCCGACTTTGGAAAAGTTGAGGTAAGACACTCCCCCCATGCATATAAAGGATTCATGTCCTTGTTTGCACTTCCCATACAGTACATATAACTACTTTTTTATTTTCTCTCAGGCCCAAAAATGACATCTTTGACTCATTTTTTCCTCCCACTCCCACCAGCGTGTAATCTCTTAATCCATCTTCCTCAAACTGCTTTAAATGTGTGAGCTCACCTATTAGTTTGACAATAAACACGTGGAATCAGCTTACGAGTTTATAAGTCAACACCATGAGTGGGGCTGCTTTTAGAGACAAAGTTTAAGTAGTTGTCCAAATAGCAAAGTTCAACTATTCTTTTTTTGGAGGGTGGGGGGTGGCGTTTATTGGTGGTAAATCCTCGTTTATTCAAGAATTTGGGGAGTTAAAAAGCCTTTTTTTTCCCCTTCTTTTTTTTCCAAGTCCAGCTATAATGGGTGTCACTATTCACAGTTTGAGTTGGTCTTCATCCCCCATGAATAGCAAAGTTCCACTAAATAGTATATAATAAAGGACAAGGTAAAGTACTGGTTTTATGAGATGTAATTAGACCAGAAGTCACACAACACCACTATTCTGTACTATATTCTTGTGTTGTCTGCCTTTAATGGGGTGCAGCCTAGTAAATGACTTCAATCGCCTGGACTCATTCGAGAGCTCCTTCGTGCTCCTTGTGAGTGTTTTCATTTTTTATTTATCTATTTGACTATTTGTCCCGTTTATTAAACACCTTAAAGTGCATTTTTTCCCACTTCACTCAAGCAGATCCAGTCAATTGCATCATTGATTCACTTCCCAAAAGACATTTATTCCGCCTTGCCATTGAGCACAGTGTTTGAATACAAAAGCTAGTTTATTTTTAGCCTTGCGGATGTCTTTCAAGATAGTACTGTAAATACATGTATCTGACAACTAATAAAGTTAAAAAGAAAAAATGTCGGCGGTGTGGGACAGACAACACATCTCAGACAGGCAACACGTAATACCCGGATGAGACTACAAAACATACTCTTTCACAATTTTACTGTCGGACTACTGCAATAAAATGTTGTATTCCAACACCACTGCATCCCGTCTTTTCCGATCACTGGCTTTTATTGTGTCAACTCAAACGAGATTGGATACACGTTACTGTGGTGGCGATCTTAACGATAGACTGTGCTGCGTGTATTATAAGAACAAAATAGGGAAAAATGTGTGCTGGTGGTCAACGATGCTAGGGAGGGGACTTTCATTCAAGGCCCCTTGCAGTATGTTCACGTACTTTTAATAGAATACGACTTGCCAGCAGCAAACAAAACGTCATGTGGCGTAGCAAGTTAGTGCTAGCACTCGTGGTTGAATGAACATACTGGCGTTTGAATCATGTGCTGAAATTTTGGTGTGTGTCTGTGTAAAGTCATTACAATCTTCTTCTTTTCATTTCGGGTAGCCCTGTTAGGGGTCGCCACAGCGTGTCATCTTTTTCCATCTAAGCCTATCTCATGCATCTTCTTCTTTAACACCCACTGTCCTCTTGTCCTCCCTCACAAATGTTGGTTTGACCTGACCGATTAGAATACATGATCTGAATAGGGAATACTTTTGAAGACATTCAGTATACAGTACCCAACTATATATAGTACATGAACCAGGCATTAAATTGTGCCATCTTGAGCGCGGTGAACGTTTTTTTTTTTTTTTTTTTTTTTCCTAAATTCAATGATTGGCCCAACAAAATCCTAATCGTTCCAAGCTCATATTCAAGATTGTTTTTATGTTTTCTTTTTGGGGGGGCAGATCAGGGAGTATAAATCACATTTAAACCAACCAGAATCAGATTTATCTTTATTTGCATGTCAAAAGAAATTTGTGGCCAGTAGTAGTAACTACTTTTTCACAACAACAGCCATTTGACAGAAAATAATTCAGAGACATGAAAACATAAAATCATAGTACGGGGAGTCACTGAGCAACTAAAGGTTATCAGTAATCTGGTAATGCCAGTCTTTTTTTTTTAATTAAATTTCCACTCGTTTGTCACCACGTTCAGGATCATATTTCAGAGACATGAGATAATCATGCCGTTGCTGATAACTTTCATCCAAACTGTGGAAAATCCTCGTGTTTTGCCTGGTTGTCGGCAAGTGCATACTCCAATGAATGCAGAACATTTGTGTTTATGTAGTTTTAGTTTTCTGGTTTTGGTCATCCATTTTCTAAAACATTTGCTAAATTAGCCCAAAACATCCTGACCTAATAGCTTTCGAAAAGAGTCTTAGTTCAACCCCAGAGCTCACATATATTAAAATTCCACGATGGTATGTCACCCATTTGCATGCTAATGTCGCATTTCGTCGACGCTATTAGCATTCACCTCAAAGCGCTGCTCTTTCCTCTCACACTAGCACGGTTAGGTCTTCAGGCAGTGTCCCAAATCGGGGGTGGAGATCTGTATTTGAAGGACAGTTACGCAAACACTGTGCCAGTCTTAACTGCGTGTAAATCTGACCTAAACGAAACCACCCGACTGTGGATTAAGGACCCCAGATGAGCAGTGCAAGTGCAACAAAGCTATTAGGAGAGTCGGGGAGATGTCAGTCAAGGCGAGTTTACGTGCTCGCTCGCAGTCTTGGGATAATTGCAGTCACCTGTGTCTTGTGTGGTTGTGGGTGGGGGGATGTGGCCCACAGTTGTTCAGTTCAGAGGCAGTGCAGCGGAAGTGGCTGTTGAGTCAAGTGTTTTCCCCGAGCTTCGGGCTCTTTGCCTGCAGAGGGCAGCAGCAATTCGCTGGCAGAAAGCGACGACATGGGTTGAATGGCGCTGATGGACTTCACCAAATCACACGCTGGGGAAAAAAAATTGTTTTAATGGTGGAGGAAAAGCAGGTGAGCTTCTTACATACTGTTAGTAATGCAGTGGGGTAGTACAAACACAACATTGCGTAAAGTGCTATGATGTCAGACTACGGCATGGAGGAGGGTGCGGAAGGATCAGGTCTCAGACAACCGCACAAGGGCAGCGAGGACGCACAGTTCCCACTTCCAGCCCCCAACATATCTAATATCCAGCACAACACCGAACCACACAGCCAAGTGATGCTTTCACGGCTTAGGTCATGCTCAAGTCTTTGGAGGAGGATCTGTGTTTGTTGCCAAGCCGCCTTTTGTGGCCAGAGAAAGAAGGGGGCTGAGGGAGGATGGAGGGGGGAGGGGGGATGTTGAAGGCAACACACAGGACAGGGAGGAGGGGAGTCTGAAAAGGGGTGAGACAGTAGGGAGCATCCTCGGCTCATATTGATATTTTGAATGTGAGAGCAGACGCTTATAATCCAGCCGGTGAGGAGCATCATTTCTTGAATTAAATCCGATAAAATAAGATTTTCCTTTGTTGTGGATCATCTGGGAAGTCATGGAGTGAAAGCGATCCAGAATTCCAGGCAGGTAGCGTGCGTGTGCGCTAGCCTTTGTGCTGATGCTCTCGCATAGCGTTCGTGAAAACTTTGATTGTAACTGTAGCCAAGGACTTTGTTTTTGCATCACCGATTGCTTTTTGTTTTGTTTGCGGGATTACATAAAAAAAAACAATAGAAGTGATTTGAATTTTGCAGCACTGTCCTGATTTTTTTTTTCCCCAGTGAATAATGCATGGATCTGATCCCGGGCCAACAAAAGAATGACACATTTCAGTGCCGATACTGTTAATTATGAAAATGAAGGATTTCTTGCTCATTCTTAAATGTTTTGTTGGTGTTATGCATCAGTTTTGATGACAAAATAATGTGCAACTTAAGGTGGACACTTTAGGCAATTGATTCAGTTTGACATTTTTCAATCTCGGCGGAGGTCCTTTGTAATTAACTGCTCATAACATTGTTTTTGTCATAATTGTTAATTAGTTCGAAAGATGGCTGTACGCAAAACTGCTTCAATGGTTTTCACAAATTTTCATTTTGTGGAGCCATGAACAAGTTTAATTTTTGTTCACGTCCGTATACATTTGCAGACTAAGCAATATTTTTTTCGTTACTTTTCTTGTCTTATAAATTGAATTGGAATGTATGAATGTTGAAGACAATTTAAAGGTGTTCGGTTTGGTTGTCTTTGTAAAGGTTTGTGCCTTTTTCTAATTACCTTAAACAAGGAAAGCTCGTTGCCAGTTTGGAGTATTGCCCATAAAATGCAACTGGCCATAATGATGATAATATTAAAACATCAGCACCTGCTCTAATACTTATTTTAGTAGGATCGTTTCTTCATTTCTTTGAAGCTTTATGGAGTAATGGATCTTTATCAATAGAAGACGCCAATCAATTGTGGTGCATTCAGGAATTGTATTTACATCACAGTAGAGGTTTTGTTGGGATGCACAACCAAGTTGGCACTGCCAAGGAGGGTTCAAAGTGTTGTTTGGGGGTTGTGTAAGCAAACAATGAATGAAGTCTGGACTCCCTTTAAAATATATATATTAAAAAAATTGCAAATCCTTTTGAACTTATATTCAACTGAATACACAACAAACCCAAGATTTAATTTTCAAACTGATTCTTGTTCTGTTTGGGCAAATACTTGATGTACAACTTGCTAAGTTGCCCAGTCTGGGGTCTCCTTTGTCATATTTTGCACTTCATAACGCGGCAAATATTTTCAAGCGATTAGGATTAGGAGACAGGCCGAAAGAAAACTACTACTAGGATTAGGAGACAGGTAAGGACAGCTGGCAGGCCACTCAAGTACTCACACGCTTTTACTACAAAGCTAGTAACCCGCGCAGAATGTGGCCTTTGCTAATTATTGTATTCAGTTTTCATGTGTACAATGTCCCAACTTCATTCGAATTGGGTTTGTACTTAATTAAAATACAAAACAAATGCTTAGATCCCCAAAATGTTTCCAAAGATTTTGTAACATTTGGATAATATTGTAAATGATAACTATTTTCATGCAAATAATTACATGCATATTAATGGGTTTGTTGCTCAATTAAGATTTTCTTTGGCTTGGGGGTGGTGCTGTTCTCAATGCATGTTTAACTTGTATGCTCTTTTGTGTTTTAAAATTAAATGTGAATTCTCTGCTGTTGACAAACTGTCTCGTCCTGCTTCTCATCAACCTCGTTCCGAGCGCTGTTTGTTGAAGCTTAATAAAAATAACTAAATATTTGTTCTTTGAGTTTTCACCGACAATCCGTGTCTCATCCAGTCTGGTGCTTTTCACCACCTCGTAGCAGTAAACTGGGTCGCCGCGTGTTGTGTAACAGCCCTTCTCAATGCGCCTCAAACTGTTATAAATAACCAGAAGCTCCCTCGACTCGTTGCTTCCACATCTGCCAATGCCCTTTTTTTTTTCCTGCTCCACGCAGAGTATCGCTAAAAGAGGACACTCGATTTGAGCAGGTTAAAAAAGATGCCGAAGCGCAGCCGACCCGAAGCGTTTATAATTTTGCAGCTTGTGGAATGAATTATGCATTTTTGACTATGAGATTGATTGCTAGAGAATGAATCTGAGATAAAACAGACTTCATGTTTTTGCTTTCTTAGTTGAGTTTTACGCAATATGAATGTGGTTTTAGTGATAAATGTAGTAGTTAAGTTGGATTTTATTTTCTTATTATTTCCAGCCCACATCCACACGGGATGTCAATTATTTAGTATGTGACTTTTCCAGTTATTGACCCCTTGTTTTCCCATCTTCTTCTTCTTCATTAGTTGGCCCTTGCAGAAGGGCAGATTGAAGGACCAAAGGGGGCCCAAGACTCCAGAGAACTGCTCTTTCTGGTCCAGATCACCTGCCAGGTACTGTTGGGTCATCATATTGATGAAGCCCTCACATCCAGAGGTTTTTCAACACTTTCCTCTCCCTCAACCAGGCTCGAAACTGGCTGGTGAAGAGATCCTATGAGGACTTCCGTGTTCTGGACAAACATCTGCACTTGTGCATCTATGACCGCCGCTACTCGCACCTCACCGAGCTGCCTAAATTCGACCCAGTGAAGGACACGGTCAAGGTGCTGTGCATCTACTTTTCCTGCCGCCCGAATGTGGTACAATGTTTATGAACGTCCAATTGAACATTGAATCTAGTGAGACCTCTGACAAGACATGTATAAGAAATACTTCCTTTTATTTCATATTTATGTGATCCACTGCAGTTCTACTCTAGTACAAACTACACCCAACACAATCAACATATGGTTCTGGTTGAGTATATCAAAATTGTATTTCCTCAAATAATGGCCGTTCCCAAAAAGACGCTGTGCCCTAGTTGGTGGACAGTGGATCATCCACTTTGAGACATGAGTATTTTTTTTTTTTGTTTTTTTTTTTGCTTAGACTTGTGATCACAAACTCAGGATACGAGCAGTGTATGGTGGAACTCAGTTCACCATAAGCTGGAGTTTGGCTGAAGGTTGCTGTCAAACTAAACCTCAAACAAGGAGAAGTACATGTATATTTGAAATAACCACATAGCTTGCACTATAGAATTTAATGGGAAACATCATAGCCAAACAGTCGAACAATTAGTGTCTATGTGGGCCTTGTCACGCTCGAAGTAACAGATATCCAAACACAACTTTGCAGCAACACAAGCAGACAGACAAGGTAAAAATGTTCATGGGCAAATATTATTTTTCCTCTGTGAAGAAAGACTAATAGTTCCAATGTACTGAGAAGCCCAGAGTTTATTTTGGGTGGTAGGCCATGAAGGATTACGTAATTGCATTGTCATTCATTTTATTTGTGAAAAATGATTTGAGAAACAAATGTTACAAATTATGAACGTGGTCCTCGGAACGAACTTGAACGCCTATCTCATGGTACCACTCTATATGCCTCCCCCATCTGCAGTTGAGTGAATCAACATCTCTGTCCACCATATGTAGGCATGCGCTTTATTGGAGTGTTTCTCCTCACTTTTCTTTTTTAAAGGAATCGTGGTTCATGAGTTTTTGCAGTGTGTAGTGCAACATTGCTTCACGAATGCAAAATTTGGCGGCCGATTGCTTCAGTTCACATACTTTGCTGAAGTTTGTGGGCAGTTACAGCATCTACACAGCTTCCTCTCACACATGATTGGTGACCTTCTTTTGCTTTGTGTTCCACTTTTTCACGTACAAATACAAATCTTTTCTTAGCTGTGCTCCAAATGAGGGGGTTTGAAGTTCTGGGTTTTCCAGTAGTGGCTCTTAACACTGACGGTGTTTCTCTTCAGTCAGTAACCAAGATGTTGGCCACCTACTTGTCCCGCTTCTCCGTCATTGCTGACAACAAGATCAACTGTGGTCCAGTTCTCACGTGGATGGAGGTAGTAAAGCATATTAAGTATTTTGTCAGATATTTTTTTTCATGTAAAGTTCTGCTTTATCGAAAAGATATTTGAAATATTAAGCACGTCACCACGTTTTGAATCAATGCGAAAGCAAGACTGTGGTCAAATGTTGTTTTGTAGATCGACAACAAGGGGAATCACCTGCTGGTGTCCGAGGAGGCGTCCATCAACGTCCCTGCCATCGCCGCTGCCCACGTCACCAAACGCTACACAGCCCAGGCCACTGACGAATTGACCTTTGAGGTAACAAAACTCTCCGATCTCTGAAAAAATCTCTGATTCATAAAGAAAGTAAAGTAAATACTAAAGATACTCGAGAAAAACAGACTGTGTGTCAAAGAGATCAGCTTCAAATTGTGGATTTTTGTTTGAGTTTCGGCCCATATTTTACCCACTGTTTTAGGTCAATTCAAGTGAGTTCAATTTTTTGAGTTTTTTTAAAATTGTATTTTATTTACATTATAAGTAATAGAATGCATTATATTATTATTCAAATGAGTAGACTACAGGGATAATAATCTAATGAATCTTCTGGTGTCAGGTGGGGGACATTGTTTCGGTCATCGATATGCCTCCCAAAGAGGACACGGGCTGGTGGAGAGGAAAACACGGCTTTCAGGTGAATAGCTTCATTTTATTTTATTTTATTTTTTTGGAAGGGGAGATTTATATTACCTTACAATACAGTTTTTTAGCAAAGGAATTTTTTTTTTCATTATTTTCACTCCTAATTAATATTAGCAATGGAAAGCTATAAAATAGCGACACATACAGAAGTCCTTTAAAGCTTGAGTTTGCAGTCAATAAATGTCTGGATTACCTGACAGTAAAATATTATTAGAATTGTCTTTTGAAAACTTATCCATCAAAGGCCCTATCTAGTGGTTCCAATTCTAGTTATTCTAAAACCTATCAGAGACCATAGAGATAGAAGGCATAACTGAAAATATGCCAGTCATTTTCGTGAACACGCATGCGGGTGCGTGCATATTTTTCTAAAATAATGGTCATGTGGCCTATGCTGACCAAGCTATTAACAAAAGATATGCCTGGTTACGGCATAACATCACAGGACATGGTGTCACACCTCTACAGCTGTCAGTCATGTTTGTCTAAGAAGTTAGTGCTTGCATCCCCAAATGGTGGAAACAGTATTTTTAATGTTTACATGATCCCTGCTGACTGAGCCATAAAGATGTTGGCTACAGTAGCATTTCACCATTTTCTGGCCCGCAGCACCTCCTCACCCTCATGCTCACTGACCTATTTCATTGAATACTCCCCCCTTGCCCACCACGATGCCCTGACAGCGACATTCTCCTTGCAAGGTACAAGTACATGAACGTTTTTATTGCCTCTCAGGTTGGCTTCTTCCCAAGCGACTGTGTTGAACTGATCAACGACAAGCTCCCTCCTAGTGTTCAAAGCTCCGTACCCAAACCAGGTACACCACTGCCTCTCGCTTTACTGCATGAATGATTTACAACTTTTTCCCGGGATGTGAGTCAGTTCAAGTGTTTTATATATTTCTTTATTTTTGGGTGGGGGTTGTTGTGATTGTCAGTGTGTAAGAAGCACGGCAAGCTGGTCACCTTCCTGAGGTCCTTCATGAAGTCGCGACCGCCGCCGCAGAAGCTTCGGCAGCGTGGCATACTCAAGGAGCGAGTGTTTGGCTGTGACCTGGGCGAACACCTCCACAGCTCAGAATACGAAGGTGAACTGCGGAATGGTGAAATGATGTAAAACCTGAAGCCGGTTGATTGCCAATAATGTTATGTGACACAATCGGAGTGCAAGGGATGTGCTTTGGTGTAAAAATGCATTATAAACTCCCCCCACACCACCCCCAAAAAATACATGCAACAAATTAAACGAGAGTAGCAGCATGACCTCGGACAATTTGCTGTCTGTTTTTAATCCTCTCAAGGGATTTATTGATCGTGAGGGGGGGAGAAAATATCACCAGCCATGTTCATCCATTTAGCATAATTGCAGTGCAATGAACATTATAGCTCATGATTTGCCAGTAACAAAACAAATACAATCATATTCAGTTCAAAGAGCTGATTTTTGGTCTCCGCCTGCAGTCCCTCAGGTTGTCAAAAGCTGTGCCGAGTTCATTGAAAAGCACGGTGTGGTGGACGGGATCTACAGGTTGTCTGGAATCTCATCCAACATCCAGAAACTCAGGTTGACTTCTGACTGAAATATACATTTGTACTGAAATATACATTTGTACAATCGAATATCTCTCAGTTTGTGCTTGACCTTCTGGAAAATGCTTGAATTTGAATGTTGTTTGAAAGGTGGTTACATTTTTAATGAAGTGCTTAAGTTAGCTGGAAATTAAAAACCAGCTGGAGAACAGACCGTGGTTGATTTAAATAATTTTGAAAAAATAATCTTGTGTGTTTGAACAGACTTTAGCGCATGGTCTATTAAGGAGTATTAGGGCAAAAGCAAATTGAAGAAAAGTTATACAGTGTTCTCTCATTACCTGCACCGTTGCGGTCCTTATATAAAAAAAAAAAAAACTGAAAATCCACAAATAATGGATGCACTATTAAAACATGTATGATATATACCATATTTTTGCAACCATAGTAGTAGTGCCGCAAAGCATGCTGGGAGCAAGCTTTCATCGGACTAGTCACATTAACAGATCTTGGAACTCAATGTGCACACGAGGACATTGTCTGACACACTATTTAGGAGAAAATTTAAGACTTTTACGTGCACCCTATGGTTGTGCAAATACGATACATTTGGCAAAAAAGAGCAAAAGTCGCGGGACCGCCAACGGTGAACTGCAATATATAATAGAGTAATTGTGACCAGAGTCTCTTCCACGTCTAAGACTGAAGTTGTTAGGAATGAGCATCAGCTTCTTCTTCTTTTCCTTTCGGCTTGTCCCGTTAGGGGTCTCCATAGCGTGTCATCTTTTTCCATCTGCAGTATGTTCCTCTCTAACCCCAACTGCCCTCATGTCTTCCCTCACCACATCCATCAACTTTCTCTTTGGTCTTCCTCTCGCTCCTTTGCCTGGCAGCTCCATCCTCAGCAACCTTCTACATATATATACCCACTCTCTCGCCTCTGCACATGTCCAAACCATCGAAGTCTGCTCTCTCGAACCTTGTCTCCAAAAGTTCAAACTTTGGCTCTCCCTCTAATGAGTTAATTTCTAATCCTATCCAACCTGCTTACTCCGACCGAGAACCTCAACATCTTCATTTCTGCTCTGAACATCGCCTTCTTAAAAATGGGAACTAGTACATAAAAGCATAATCTTGTAACAATATAAGACAAGACTTGTTATACAGTATGACAAAAATAGGGGGAAAATTATGTAAGACTAATCTCATAGGAAAAGAAACAATCCATATTGTTACAAGGAAAAAATGTTAAAATGAAATCATAACATTACTAGACGTAAGTTGTAATTAGAAGAGTAATGCGACAATGGTGCGACACGGTGACTGATGGGTTAGCTCATCTGGCTCACAGTTCTGAGGACCGGGGTTCAAATCTGGCCTCCGTTGTGTGTAGTTTGTATGTGCTCCCCGTGCTTTTCTCTGGGTGCTCCGGTTTCCTCCCACATCCCCAAAACACGCGTGGTAGGGTAATTGAAGACCATAAATTGCCCTTCGTTGCGATTGTGAGTTCAAGCGATTGTTTATATGCGCCTTGCAATTGTCTGGCGACTACTTTAGGGTGTGTCCCGCCTCTCGCCCAGAGTCAGCTGGGATAGGCTCAAGTACACCCACAACCCTGGTGAGGATAAGCGGTAGAGAAAATGAATGAGTGTTGCAGTGGTGTGAGATGAAAATTGTAAAGGTAGGAAAATAGCATAGATAGAGTTTCATGTTGCAAGACAAAAAGCCATAGAAGCATATTATCACCCGTAGCCACTTTCTGCGTATAATACATAAATACATGTGGGCAAATCAAAACTGATACGATTGAAACTTCACTCATCTTGGAGAACAGAACCTTCTTGTAGCTTGTCTAACTAGATCAATCAATACATATTTAGGAATTATTCTTTCTTCTTGCAAGCAGTTTTTTTAGAATCTACAATTGCAACTTTATTTTGACTTAGCATTATCTTTTACTTTTTGTATCTACTCTTAGTATGCCATGTAAGTTATCTTAATATGACACTGAACCATTGTGAGTTAATTGTGCAGCTCATGTACAAATTCAGACAACATGGCCAGTCGGATGTTTCCCCACGGCCTTCTCTATGTTAACAAAAGGATTTTTACGTGTCCACGTTCAGGCACGAGTTCGACTCTGAGCAGATTCCCGACCTAAGCCGAGACGTCTTTCGACAGGACATCCATTCGGTGGGCTCCCTCTGCAAGCTGTACTTCCGAGAGCTTCCCAACCCTCTGCTCACCTACCAGCTGTATGACAGGTTCTCAGTGAGTGCGAGCGTTTAAGTGGTTGCCGCTGCTAGTTTTGGGGTTGGGGGGCGTAGACAAAAACACGCACACACAAAATGCTTTCTAGGAGTTCGTGCGAAGCTAAATAAATACAAGTGGCTGCTCTGAATGTAGAAGAAAGAAAAAGAGTGAATGGAATTCTAAGTGTCTCGATGTTGCCTGCTTTATCTTCACAGGAGGCAGTGTCTGCAGCCGCAGATGAGGAGAGGCTGGTTAAAATCCACAATGTCATCCAGCAGCTGCCTCCTCCACATTACAGGTCATCTTTGCTGCTCAGTAGCGCACCCACGTGGCCACAAGTCTAACTTCAAAATTGTCGAATTGACAAACTAGGGAAAAAAAACGGGCTTCGGGTAACACTCAACTCACTTCATTAGGTACATCCAATGACATCCATTAAAATAAGGTTTTAAAACGAATCAAACACATTTGTTTTGAGGTTGTACATCATCATGTTGAGAGCTTTTATTTTTGTCTGTAAATGTAGTACTTCTCTAACAGTTGTCAAATAATATTCATCTTATATATGTGTGTATTTTTTACATGGGTAGTGACAGTCGTACTAGCAATTGAAACTTCATGACAGTATATATATATATATATATATATATATATAATAAAAGTGACAGCCTAAAATATCAGCAAGGTTACTTTTTCTGTACTAGATCAAAAATAATGTCAGGGAAAAAAATAAAGCAATGAAAATAAAATGAACTCGATAGATTTAGGTGCTCCCATTAGTCCCATTATATTGTGAAGGTGTTCCTAATCAAATGGCCAGTAACAGTAATTGCAGTTTACTCATAACGGGAAGCAAAATGGATGTTTTCCACATTTGCAGTGGTGATGCTCACAGTTGTCGTGGTTTTGTGTGCAGGACGCTGGAGTACCTCATGAGACATTTGTCCCGTCTGGCCACCTTTAGCTCCAGTACCAATATGCACACCAAGAACTTGGCCATCGTGTGGGCACCAAACCTGCTAAGGTGAGTCCGAGATTATTAAAGTGATAAATGACAGCTGTGACAGCGCTCAACCCGTTCGCGTCTGGATACGCGTTGTAGGTCCAGACAGATCGAGTCGGCCTGCTTCAGCGGTACTGCGGCCTTCATGGAGGTCCGCATTCAGTCTGTGGTGGTGGAGTTCATCCTCAACAACACCGAGGCGCTCTTCAGCACCAAGCTCAACGCCATCATACGGGAAAGCGCCGGTGAGTTCGCATCAGCGTCTTCTGTCCGCAAAGTGCCGCCGATTAAAACCGTTTGTCTCCAAGGCAACAACAGCTTATCCCGACCCAAGTCCTTGCTGGTCTGCTCCCCGTCCACCAAACTGCTGTCTCTGGAGGAGGCCCAAGCTCGCAGTCTGGCTCAGCTGAGCTCCCCCGCCACCACGCCCTGCCTCAGCCACAGTGATTACATCGAGGTGGGGGAGGGTCCCGGGGCTCTGATGGGCAAGTTCCATACGGTCATCGAGCTCCCACTGGAGAGGTGCGTTCAATGACCATCTCAGCTTTTTGTATGCTTTCTTTTTGTTTTCATCTAGAGCAGGTTAACATAATCACAGGCTGCGATAAATAAGGATATCATCAGAGATTGGAGACATTTTTGTGATTTTTTTAAACTGGATTCACATCGTTTTTGTATTTTTTTTATTTTTATTTGACACATCGTTTCTTGTTAATACTTGGAAGATAACCTTTACAAATCCTACAATAGCTCTCTATTTTTTACTTTAGTTTTTATACTTTTTTTTTTTTTTTTTTTTTAAAGTGTTAAACGGGTTCCCAGCAAGGCCAAAAAGTCTCCCGTGGGGAACTGGCTGTCCTTTTTCCACCTGGGAAAGTCTCACTCTGTGTCCAAGCGTAAACTGAAGCGACACCCCAGCGAGCCCAACGAAATGAAGAGCATCGCACTGCCGGGTGGGCTCCACGACTCTGCGTCGCGATCTCCTTTTCGTGTTTCGTTTTCTTGAAACACTATTGACTTTTCTTGCTGAATTAGGCGGGAGAGGTGACAGCGGTACATTGCGCTCAGCAAAAAGTGAAGAATCTCTCTCCTCTCTGCACAATTTGGAAGGTAATCGTGAATTTAGTATTGTTTAATGCCATATGCAGTTTTATGTTTTGCCACACTCTACTGTCAGTTATCTTTGGCCACCAATATCATAAAAATCTGTAAATCTCACGCAACCTAAATTTTTCACTGGGTGAATACTGTAAAACTCGATCTGTTCAGGGTTATAGGCTTTGTAGTCAATTGGTAAGCTGCAGCTGCCTCGTTTGTGCATTCTGATGTTGTTGGTTGGTAAGAGAGATTTGTTGCACTCAGATCAGCCCCCAAACCTAACGTCACGCAGGAACATGCTATTTGGTGGTTATGTCTATCATGAGAAGATTGTTTAAAGTGTCTAAAAAAGACAAAGCTTAAAATATACATGAAGTCTGACATTTTTATTTGGTGCAGCCATTTTAGGGTTAATTTAGATCTTTCCTGTGGTCTTTCATCACCCAGAGATTTTTCTGGTTGCCTCCAAATTTAATCCATAAAAACTAGACAGGGGCAGCTCGATGGGGTAACTGATGAGAGCGTTGGCCTCACTGTTCTGAGGTCCGGGGTTCAAATCCCGGCCCCGCCTCTGTGGTGTTTGCATGTCCTCCCCGTGCCTTCTTGTGTTTTCTCCAGGCACTCCTCTTTCCTCCTACATTCCGAAAACATGCATTCATTGGAGACTAAATTGCCCTTCGGTGTGATTGTGAGTGCGACTGTTGTCTGAGTCTCTGTGCCCTGCAATTGGCTGGTTAAGGGTTTACCCCACCTCTTGCCCGTTGATGGCTGTACGAGACACATGACGTATGCAACCCAAATTTCACATTTTGGTCATTGTGTGTGGGTGGAGCATTTCACCTACGTTTACGGTCATGAAACCTTGATGTCACAGCTCTAAATGTCCTGTGTGCAATGAAGGTTGTGTCCTTGGAACAAATGTATAGATGTAATAACTCCCCTGCTGACACACCTTCCATCTTTAAATGACTGTAATTTTGCACATTTGACAAGTACATGTAATAGACTGTAGGGTTTGAATTATTTTGTGTACCTCTATGCAAAATAAATTTCCTCGGACTGTATGTGCAAAGAATCACTCATTTCCGAGAGTACAATCCAAAGAATAGTATGCAAGTAGTGATAAATAGCAAACAAGATATTTGTTGCCAGTATTTGGTATCACCACCACCAAAAATGTATGATGAAAAATGTGCTTTGTTGACATGTCAACAAAGGACAAGGCCTTGGTCTTTACAAAGGTTCCCTCTGATCCTGTTTTCCACTCCAGGAGAGCCTCCAAAGTACCAGCATCTGCGCCCCCGCTCCACCAGCGAGGCTGTGCCCGTATCCGGCAGAGACGACTCGTGCAGGATCAGAGGCAAACCTCCGTTCAGTCAGAACGGAGCGGATGGACTTTCACCTCCACTGCAGGAAGACGACATTGACCTGTACCCGCCTGTTGCCGGAATGTCCTCCTTGGATTTCGACCCCATGTCCTTCCAGTGCAGCCTGGCCTCGGCGACTCCTCGGGCGCCGCGCAGCAAGGAGGGGCACAAATTGAGGAGGGGTGACTCAGACGTCGCCACCTCACCGATTGACGTCAGCAGCCCTCTGCACTTTCGAAAAGGTGAGAAAAACGACAGTGAATAAGAAATCATCATCAGATGTTCATGCTGCATGAAGCCTTTGCCACACCTCCACCTTTCACGTCCCCACTACCCACAGCGGAGATACGCGAAGGTTTGATGGCAGAAGGGAAGGAGCCCCGAGGGCCCTACCGACATTGCAGCCCACGCAGTGTAGCGAGTCAAGCGTCAGCGCTACCAGACGCTGGACAAAACCTGCCTGATCCAGGTCAGTATGACTTGCTTTTAAAGCCATCACTTCTTGTACAATGCATCCAAAAAGCCGTATCAGCGCTTCACATTTTGTAGTTTCACAGCCTCATTCTAAAATAGAATTTTTTATCCCCCCCAAAAAATTCTGCACACAACACTGTGGCATTTTTTTAATTGTATTTTAAGGAGCCACAGCCTTTGTGCAATACTGAACAAATGTTCGTGTTGTCGTGGGATTTTGTGTGTAAAATTTTGACAACTCCATTTTGGAAAAAGGCTGTAACGTGGAATAAAGTTGCCTGGCTGCTTTTTGGATGCACTGTCTGGAGTTAGCGATTAAATGTAGATTCTTATGAAAGCTTTTGTGTCCTGTCCCATCACGTCTTACCATAGCTTTGTTTGTCTTGTCATACTGTAGCGTTGTTTGTCTTCTGCCCCCCCAGGAGCAGATAGACTTATGAGTTCAGTGTCTATTCTCCCTCCTCACCCTTCCCCGACGAGCGCCGCACGCAAGCTGGCGCTGGCGCTTGCCGACTCTGCGCAAAAGGCCAGCGATGGCTCGCAGAGAAGAAGAAACCACTCGACTCGCCCTCTCCAAAGGCAGGAAGCTCAGGACAGGCCCGTGCGGCCGTCGGCCCTCGACCTCAAGGTTTACACGCGAGCTTACGCTGGCCCCTCCCAGTGGCAAACGCCGCCCCCCTTCCTGCTCCCGCACCTCGGCTTGCAGGCCGCCGACGGCCCGGAGAGTAACTTTACGCCTAACGTCAGCCCGCTCGGCTCAGGCAGCCTGGACTCCCGACAAGGCGACGCCACGCCAGAGGAGCCCTCCTATCAAAGCGTGGGTGTCTCAACTCCCACCGAGGCCGTCTGCTCCCCGCACAGCTCCTTAACCTCCCCGGTATACGCCAACGCTGACTCCATCAACATCTTTAACTTCCGCGCCGTTCTCGCCGAGACCTCCGTGCCCGCCTCCATCGATGAAGTCCTCCCGCGCCCTTTCCAGTCTCCGTCTTTCCGTAACTACGGCTACAGAGCGCCCGGCCCGCTCGACGACGTCTACCGCAACGTGTGCCGTCAGCCCCCGCGTCAGAGTCAATCTGGAAGACTAGCTCGCTGCCTTCGACCCGACGCAATGGCCCGCCACTTTTCGGGGCCGAGACGCGTGTACAGGCAGTCCTCGGAGAGCCGCTGCAGTTCCTCTGGTTTAGCGGAGCCCGTGTCTCCTCAATACAGAAGCTACTATCGAGGTGACCACTTAATGGGCGCCGGCCAGCAACAACAAGACCACTGGCAGAAATCCGAAGACTGTGTCGCCCTGCACCCTGCCATCAGGAGGGCCCGCTCCTTCCACGCCCCGCAGATTAGTCGCTATGAGCTGGGCGCCGCCGACATTCTGCCCCGTGACTTTTACTCTGAGCAGGAAGCAGGTTATCAGAGGCTTTTTCAGCCCCACTTTGATGACGTTCACTTACAACAAATGCTCTATAACCCCTACCCGGAGTTGAACTCGAGCGACGGCCCCCAATATCCTTTCGATCCTTTCCAACGCAACAGTATCCGCCACAGTCACCCTTATAGGACAAGGACCTCCAAGCCCGAGTTCTATTACTCCCCACGCCACTGCCACCCTTTGGATAAGGAGCTGTTCATGGACAGCGGGGACTCTCTGGTTTACCAAAAGCAGGAAAATAAAAAACATTGTCCGTCTTTTTACGGCAGTCCCGTCTCGCCAGCTGACTCGACGGGAAGAGAGAGAATGCACATAAGGAGTAGGTCGGATCCAGGAAACGGGATGCTTTCCGCAGATAGAAACGATAGCCAAACCGTTGTCAAAGCCACGTCGCCCACGTCGCAGCCGCCGCGTCGCGTCCTCGTGAAAGAGAGCCCCCCGCAGCACCGACGGCAGGCGCCGCTTCGTAAGATCCCCTCGCTGCCCGAGAGGGCCTTGGCCGAGCCGGACGACAGAAGCCAAATGGATCCGTTAAAGAGAGCGAGAGCCGGCATCCTCAGGAGGCCCGAGCGCTCGCAGAGCACCAGAGAGAATCGCCATCAGCACCATCACCACATCGTCAAATCGCCTCTGGATGCCCAGCACACCGGATCCTTTTTCTCTCAGCCGAACAGAAGGACCCAGAGCACAAAAGTGCGGCCCGCCGAGTCCGACCACATTTCAGGGGGCTTTTACGCCCCGCCCAGGCCCAACCCCCCGAGATCCGCTAAAGCCGGGCCAGGGTACTCGCCAACCCAGGACGCGACCGCCTCCTCCTCCGCCGCTCCCCACGGACACAGGCTGCTGTCCAAGGCTCTGGCTCAGGAAGCTTTTTATCAGTCGGCAGTCAGAACACACGCCGGCGTCCGTGATTGACGCCCACAGCTTTTTTTGTCAATGCACATCGGGGCTAAGGGAGAGAAGAGCACTTTATCCTCTGCCAGACCAGCCGACTGTGTTTTTAAGTCTTTTGGGGAACCTACCGGAGCTGCCCAAAGCAGCCGATAAGGGTGGGGTGTGTGTGTGTGTGTGTGTATGGGGGGGGCATGCTGCTCATGTCACCTTCACCAATGATTTTCATTTAGAGCAGGGCTGTGGAACCTTTGGCCCAGATGCGAACAAGCGGGTCATAACAGATTTTAATGAACATTTTTCACCTTTTAAAAAAAAAAAAAAAAAACCTTGATTTGTCCCTAGTGACAAAAATGGTCTCCCAATTTTCCCTAGGACTCCCATAAAAATATGATTTTCCATCTTCATTGATTCAAACCTTCAAAACTCAGTCAGAATTATAAATATTACATTGTACATTTTACATTTAAAATTACCCAAATGTCCCCCATGTTGATTGTTAGTTTACCTCAGCATTAAACAGACATCAAATTTGAATGGTATTTTGTTAAATTGTTTTATAAGCTGGAAAGCACAAATTGGGTTGCAAATAACTAAAGTAAATGAATTCTAAAAAAGGTCAACACAAAATGTTTGCTTCAGTGGTTCATAATTTTCCCACATATACTACAGTTATAACTATAGTTGCACACACAACACAGAAATAGAAACAAGTTGGCAGCGAGCCAGAAGAAAACCCTGTCAAAGGCAAAGACCGTTCAAAGTTTGGCATCATTTCACACTTAACACCGAAGTGCAATATCAAGTGCAATGTGTACCACCACAACACGTCCAAAGGTACCTAATATAATATAATATAACCTCGCATTACTAGTTGGATCGTGTTGTATTGCAAGTGGTGAAGGATACACGCCGCCCTACATTTTCAACCTATATCGGACCATCTGTAAATAAAAGACGTAATAGGCACTTCACCACATGAGCTGCCGATGGCCACAAATCCTGCCCTTAGCCACCAGCCAACCCTACATTCTGATTTGTTGACGTCCACATCACTCACCGGGCTCTGCCCTTGAAAACTGTGCACACTCAAAAGTCACAGATACTACAGTAGAACATCAGGAATGATGACCCATTCATCCATCCATTTTCTTTGCCACTTATCCTCATGAGGGTCGCGGGAGTGCTGGAGCCTATCCCAGCTGTCAACGGGCAGGAGGAAAGGTACATCCTGAATTGGTTGCCAGGCGATCGCAGGGCACATCAAGACAAACAGCCGCACTCACAATCACACCTCGGGGCAATTTCAAGTGTCCAATTAATGTTGCATGTTTTTGGAATTTGGGAGGAAACTGCAGTGCCCGGAGAAAACCCACGCAGGCAGGCAGAGAACACGCAAACTCCACACAGGCGGGGCCGGGATCAAACCCGTGTCCTCAGAACTGTGAGGCCAACGCTTTACCAGCTGAACCACCGTTCCGCCACAATGGTGACCCCAAGTGGGGAAAAAAATACCTGCAACCCACATGCACATACATTGTGATTAATAATGAAAAAAACAATTTTTATCCAGAAACACAGTGAAGAACTCATGAGCAGATTTGTCTCAGAGTTCTGGGGACCGGGGATCAAATTCTGTTGTCGCCCATACGGCCTTTCAAATATTCTACCCGTGCCTGCGTGGGTTTCGTCCCACATTTCAAAAACATGCAATTGAAGACTAAATTGCCCGTAGGTGTGAAAGTAAGTGCAAATGGTTGATGGTTTGTATGCACGCTGCAATTTTCTGGCAACCAGTTCAGGTTGTACCCCACCTTTTGCCCGAAGATCGCTGGGATAAGCTCCAGCATGCCCGTGGCCCTTGTGAGGATAAGCGGCTTGAAAAATGGATGGATGCGTTTTTATCCCAATTACCCGATAAATAGTGGGATAGTCGGAATACTCTGAAAACAGTTTGATTGCTGCAACCCAACACACAACTTTTGTGTTATATAAACAGCATTATCCAATATTAATAGAGGCGCAGTTATCATTTTGGTAGTGAGGCAGCGTTGACATTTTGTTGTTGTGGAAACGTTAACAGAATATGATTCCATTACTCCGAAACGTCATAAACCCAAAATGGTCTCTGACGGGACAAAGGTTCCCCCATCTCTGCTGTCGTCTTTTCAGTTTAGTCATATTTGAGTTGCATAAAACCCAAGGGAAGACAAGGTACATTTTTGATTATTTGGATTTCATGAATGTATATAGAACAACGTTTTTGTGTGCGCGTGTGGGCGTCTTGCTGTGTTTTGTACAGTGACACGCAGCTAGCTAAAAACGTGGCCAATGTACTGTCCGTACTACCCGCGACATTGCAGTCAGCTCAGACTGGAAGCACTTTGTAGGAAAACACGTCGTCTTAACGATGCATTCGCGTGACGTGTACTTCAAACCTCTTGATAGAAAAACATTTGATATATTTTTCTGTGTGCAAACAAAAATACTCGCTCGCCCGCTCGGAATCGTCGTAAATGCAAACATGAGCACTTTTTTGGGAAAAAAAAAAATGGGAATCAACCTCATCCCGATTGTTCACTTCTTTGATGTTTTACGAGCTCATTAAGCTTTGGTATATACGCTCTCTACCTTCGATTGACAGCTCGCCTTGTGAGAAAAGTCTATTTTTGTCTGTTGCTGTTTGGTCCCAATAATGGTGGAAGAGTGATTATTAATTATTATTCCAAAAATGTTTGACTCATTTAAGTTGAAATGTAGAGGAGTTTATTGTAATAAGACATTCCATTTTAATGCTTGTCTTAAAAGAGAGAATAAATATATCATCATACAAATAAGTGACTATTATTTTATCAGTTTATGATGTACTGAGTCATACTGTGTGGGGTTTCTAATATTTTGGCTACTTTTTCCCCTCACGTCTACTTGTGTTCATGGTCAATAGGTGGCGCTCTAAGACTTCACACAGGCTTTAAGCATCCTCAGCAGTTTGATGTGATCTCCTTTCTGTGCACAAGTGGCTCATTCTTTTATATACTTGTTTATGAGACATGCAACGTGTGTAGTTACACGTTAATAACATAAGATGACAGCTGCTTGCAGCATACGTAACATATTGGTGGACTCGCATATGGTGTCAGTGGTCAGAATCATTATGTGCAGTCATTGTTTATTCATGTGCGCATTGGCATTCAAAACGCATGCTTACGGTTCTCCTTCTTGTCTCATAAGCAACACGTTCGGTTTTCACGCCGGTGAAGGTTGAAGGCAAATTATTTTGGGCACGCCGGAGCAAACCACGCATGCAACGACAGAGACAGGCAGCATGTTCAGAAGGAATCTCTTTCTAGAGGCTGCATGGTGATACAACAGTCCTGGGTAAACCACAAGTTTTTTTTTCTACAAAAAAATAATAATAATAATAATTGACCTGTTTGGCAGAGATCGCAGGATTTTATACTTGTATACTATATTTTTTCCCCCTCTCTCTAAAGTGAGAATTGGCTCGGAAAGCGACAAAACCTTCCTGGAAACTTTGCTCAAACTTTCCGTTGGAATGATTTAGGAAAAATTTGATGTTGGACACGTTACACTTTTACATATGACATTACTTAAAAAAGGGGGAAAAAAATTTGGAGATGGTATGCATTTTAAATGTTGTACATTTAGTTCCCATGAATTTAATCGTACATTAATCAAAATATTTTAACCCAAAAATTTGTGGAGTACAATTCACATTTTAAAAAATATATTCATACCTTATTTACATTTTTTTATATGTTAAATCTACATCACATTTTTATTTCTTAAAATTGTAAATATACATTATTATCTATAATACTTTAACACGTATAAAATAGTATTTTCAACTGTCCTTACCAAATTAGTACAACTTAATAAAATAAATTATTTTCAATTTGAATTAATAATTCAATTATTGCCCAATTCATTCAAATTGCCCTTAGGTGTGATTGTGAGGGTGACTGCTGTCTGTCTCTCGTGACCCTTGTGAGGATAAGGAGTTCAGAGAATAGATGGATTATTGTCCAATTATAATGAAAAACATGAAGTTTAAAAAAATACAATACAATATCAGTATATATTATAAAATACAATTAAATGTGTGTGTGTGTGTGTATGTATATATAAATATATACATATACATATATATATATATATATAGATAGATAGATAGATATATGTGTGTGTGTGTGTGTGTATATGTAAAGGGGGAACGGTGGATCAACTGGTAAAGCGTTGGCCTCACAGTTCTGAGGTCCCGGGTTCATTCCCAGACCCGTACTTCGGTTTCCTCC